>NC_045456.1:25591022-25604443 GCF_002776525.5 Piliocolobus tephrosceles | reverse complement strand
TCCTTTGTAGGGACATGGATGCAGCTGGAAACCATCATTCTTAGCAAACTATCACAAGAAGAGAAAACCAAACACCGCATGTTCTCATTCATAGGTGGGAACTGAACAATGAGCTCACTTGGACTCGGGAAGGGGAACATCACAAACTGGGGCCTATCATGGGGAGGGGGGAGGGGGGAGGGATTGCATTGGGGAGTTATACCTGATATAAATGATGAATTGATGGGTGCTGACGAGTTGATGGGTGCAGCACACCAACATGGCACATGTATACATATGTAACAAACCTGCACGTTATGCACATGTACCCTAGAACTTAAAGTATAATAATAAAAAAATAAATAAATAAAAGCAAAAAGTCACATGATTGTCTCAATAGATACAGAAAAAATCATCTTATGAAATTCAGCATCCATTTATGATTAAAACCCACAACAAAATCAGCATTGAAGGGACATACTTAATGTTGAAAAAAAAAGGTCACCTATAACAAACCAATAGCCACTGTTATACTGATCAGGGAAATGTTGAAAACATTCCCCCTGAGAAATGAAACAAAACAAGTATACTCACTCTGATCACTTCTATTCAACATAGTCCTAGCCAGAGCAATCAGAAAAGAGAAAGAAATTAAGGATATATAAATTGGTAAAGGGGAAAAAAAAATCATCTCTTTGTATTCATAGGTTACAAGATTAAGCGGATATGACTAAGAGCTTTTGACAATATTGTAATTTTGCTTTTGAATTTCAGTGAACAGAGGCTCAAATTTTATGATAAATGTTTTTGTTTGTTTGTTAGTTAGTTAGTTTGTTTTTTTTGGAGACAGACTCTCACTCTGTTACCCAGGCTAGAGTGCAGTGGCCTGATCTTGACTCACTGCAAACTCTGCTTCCTGGGTTCATATCATTCTCCTGCCTCAGCCTCCCAAGTAGCTGGGACTACAGGCACCCACCACCACACAGGGAGACTTTTTTTGCATTTTTAGTAGAGATGGGGTTTCACTGTGTTAGCCAGGATAGTCTCAATCTCCTGATCTCATGACCCACCCACCTCAGACTCCCAAAGTTCTGGGATTACAGGAGTTACCTCCTGTTCTGGAATTACCACATCATTCCACTGTTTTACAATTAGCACAAAACATACCAGCACTCTATTTCTTATTAATGTTATTATTGTTACACATTTCTTTTCATCTTCTAATAATGCATGGTGTCTGGAATGCTGTGGAGAGAAAACATTGATTACAAACATGAACATGTCAAATAATGAATTTTGACCTTTGGAAAAGTAGCATTATTTTTCCTATATTTAGGCAATATACAAAATTATGTCAGTGCTCCTGGTTTGTGGTACAGTCTGGAATAAACCCTAGATATTTGCATTCCTGTTTGAATCCGAAATTGGAAGAATAGACTAATGATTTTATGGTTATTTTTATTCCATTAAAAAATGACATAATAAAGTCAGAAAAAGGCATAGATTATCACTGATGAGATAAATACATTTTGATGCAGACCAATTATGCTGTGGAAATTTGTATATATTTTAATGACTATAAAAAATATTTTTACGTCATTTTTCTTAGTGCTGATGGGCATGTATTAGCTGTAATGGCACAGCAAACATTCCCAAAGTCTTCTTTATCTTTGCTCTCCCCCACTCCAGTGGGGAATCTCTTCCTGTGAATGATGATTGTAAAGAAACAATCTTCAGCACACAGGCTTCATGTCAAAACAATTAACAACAGGGAAAGTATCTTTCAGAAACTAAGAATTGTAATTTTCCACATCCTCTCTATCCAGTCTTTTCTTTAGGCAGTCACTCATCCCCTGGCCCTACCTGCAAGCCCTGCTCCTTCAGTGGTGAGTAGCTGCTTTCAAGTTTCACCCACTTTGCCTTGAAGTACCTCTTTTTAAGGGCACACTACACATCTAATGTAATCTATCTCAGACCTTCTCCAACATGTGCTTTGTAGAACTCTGGGATGATCTCTTCATACTTCACAGCCCAGGAATGAATTAAATTGATTATCCTGAGGCAACTCTCATTCCACAGGCAATGGGTGCTCTTGGGTAAATGCTTCTCTCTACCGTGAAATTGCAGTCTTTTACAATCCTAAGCAAATAAGAGAGAGCTAACCTAGTGTGCCCAAATTATTCCATTTGTTATCTCTGATTGCTGAGATCATCAACCATATTATCTAGCTACACAAAGATCTTGTTTGAGGCTTTGGTTTTGAAAGAAGCCCAGAGTAAGAACTTCCCTCCCTCTGCACCCCTCCCTTCCTCCGTTTGCTTCCTTCCCTCCATCCCCCCACCTCTCTTATTCTCTTCCTTTCTTCCTTCCCTGGATCTTTTCTTTCTTTCTTCCATCTTTTCTTTCATCTTTCCTTCCTTCATTCTGTTGACAAAAAGAGTCAAATTCTGTAAAATATTTGAAGAGATTATTCTGAGACAAATATGAATGACTATTGCCCATGACACAGCCCTGAGGAAGTCCTGAGAACAGGTGCCCAAGGCAGTCGGGGTGCAGCTCGGTTTCATACTTTTAGGGAGGCATTACGCATCAACCAAAAACATTTAAAAAGTACATTGGTTTGATCCAGAAAGATGAGACAATCAAAGAGGGAGGCCTTTCAGGCTATAGGTAAATTTAAACATTTTCTGGTTGACAATTGGTTGAGTTTGTCTGAAGACCTGTGATAAACAGAAAGGAAATTGTTCATGTTAAACAAAAGATTGTGGAGACCAAGGTTTTTGAAGCTTAGTGGCCAGTATAGTGGCTGCTCTTAGAGGGAATGGATGACAAACGTTACCTATTCAGACCTTTTAAAAGGTGCTAGAGGTTTAGTTAATCTCTTCAGATTTTGGAGGGCGTGGATATAAAAGATCTACCCATACTGATAGAGATTCTTTACAGATGAAAATTCCCCCCCTTAAAAGGACAGCTTTGTAGGACTATTTCAAAATATGGGAAAGAAATATGTTTTATGGTAAAATATTTTGACTTCTTTGTCACATAATATTATGCCAGAGTCAGATTGGAGAGTAAGTTACGAAACACAAGGTTAAGTAAAACCCATCAGATGAGAGTTTATGATTTGTAGGGCATGACTCCTCAGACCCCTTAGATAGAAATTTTGGCAAGATAAAATAAATCAGAGCTTAGTGTCCCCCTCCCTTCCCCTCTCTTCTCCTGTCCTCCCCTCTTCTTCTCACCCTTCCTTTCTCCTTCCCTCACTCCTTTGCCCTCCCTCCTTCCATTTCTTTCTTCCTCCCTTCCTTCCTTCTCTCCCTACCTCTGTCAGTCCCTCCTTTCCTTTTCCCTTTCCCTTTTCATTTCCTCTTCTCCTTCCACTTTCCTTCCTTCCTTTCCTTCCTGCTTTATCTTACACTCTATGTCTCATCTATCTTTTCTTCATTTTTTTTTTTAGTTTTTGAGGTGGACTTTCATGTTGCAAAGCAGCATGCTATAAAATGCACTCTCTACCCAATCTTGTTCTGGAAATCTGCTCACTGATTATCATTAGTGAGCTAAGCAAATATTTTTCTAGATTTTCTAGTCTTACTGAAAACACAATTCTACATCATTTTCATAACAATAGCCCTCTGACTTGCTGCTTGTTTTTTTACTTTACAATAGTCATAAAATATCATTTTTTTATATGATTTTTCTTCCAGTCAAGAGTGTTTATTACAGATAAGATGCACATGGAACATCATCCAAGTCCAGCTCAAATTAAATCACCCTTGGTATTTTCCTACATTTAATAAGTTCAGAGAGGAATAGCATCTCAATGCTATATTGCAAGCATGCATTCCTGGCTTAATCATCTCTAGAGATTTGTCACTCCTGCTTAACAATGATGAGGCAGTCAGTTTCGGTGCATGAAATCATCCAGCATAAATCTATGTCCAAACTCTAGCTAGGAACCTCTGGGAAAAGTGCCGTATAGAAGAAATGTTTCATTTGGATCTGCTTCCACTCTACAAGCTATTTTATCAAAATATTGATTCAGTGCCGACTATTTTTGAAAGATATTTCTTTTTTCTTTTTCTCTTTTTTTTTTTCTTTGTTGTTGTTGTTGAGACGGAGTCTCGCTCTGTCTCCCAGGCTGGAGTGCAGTGGCCGGATCTCAGCTCACTGCAAGCTCCGCCTCCCGGGTTCACGCCATTCTCCTGCCTCAGCCTCCCGAGTAGCTGGGACTACAGGCGCCCGCCACATCGCCAGCTAGTTTTTTCGTATTTTTTTTAGTAGAGACGGGGTTTCACCGTGTTAGCCAGGATGGTCTCGATCTCCTGACCTCGTGATCTGCCCGTCTCGGCCTCCCAAAGTGCTGGGATTACAGGCTTGAGCCACCGCGCCCGGCGAAAAGGATTTTTAGAGCTGCTGTTAGAGAGTAACATTTTCTAACACTCTCTCTCAGTGAAAGTGGACAAACTCTTAAGAAGGAGAAACACTGGAGGCATCAGAACTTATACATAAATGAATTTATGTATTGATATTATTTACTTGATAATGGATGATTCCCAAATCTTGAATTTTAATTATTTCCATATTGTATGGGCACTGTGAAGGCTCAGCATTTCAAGTAATTCTGCTGTAAGTTATCTCATAAAACAATTCATTCTCTTAAGTATCAATATCTTTATATGTAAGGCTTGCCTTTGTTCCCCTGCATATTATTTACTTGAAGAAGAATTACTTCAAAAATCAGTCTGATTTTAATGATCTCAAAGAATCATTTTTCATATTGGAAGAAATGTAACTTTTGGTTTGCTAGATATCTCAAAGCAATAAAAAATCTCTACTTCTGCAAAGATAACTAAATTGATGGATTTTGATAGTCATCTAAGTAATAGAGCTTGTTGGATTCCCTAACCAAGAAGCATTCTCTCCCACCCCCACCATGACAGGCCTGTTTTATAAATAAAGTTTCACTGTCACAAAAGAAATGGCACCAAATGTAAAATTTTCTTCTTAATTCTCAGCAAGGCCATGTACTTCTATAGAAGGTTGTGCCCTTACAGATGGAGCAATAGTAAGTCCACACCTGGACAAGGGAGGGGAAGGGGTTTTTATTCCTGACCTGCTGCTTCGTTGTTCCCCTATTGGCTAGGATTAGACTGGACATGCTAAATGGAATGATAGTACAACGCTGATTTTTAATCATGATGCAAACTCCTCCTCTTTCTGCTAATATTATGTTTAAGGCTATCCTATTTTCCCAAGCCATCTGGCTAATAGCCCCTAATTGCTCAGCTATCTTTTTAACAGCATCTCTAGTGTAGTTAATAGAGCACTGTTAGTTTTAGTAGATGAAGTTTATCCAGTCAATATTTTTATTGTCACCCACCAAAATATTAACTCAAATCCTGCAGCAATTTCACTTTGGGTTTTAAATTGATTGGGTGTTTCCCAGTTGGTGGGATTCCAATAGAGTTTAAATAGACGTGTCAGTCAAGAGACCTGTAATGGGCTTCTGTCACTTTATGATGTCTTACTTTTCCTTCCTTTGGTTGATAAAGCGCCAAGGTGAAAGGGACAGCCAATTGGATTAAAGCACAAGTGCCACTCCAGTTATTCACCAGAGTGTCCAGTAAAGGTCCACCACAATACCACCGCACATCTGCCTGGAAATGAACAAGAGCTGGCTGATTGATAAGCTCTTGAAAATTCTTAGGCTCAGTGCATCCCTTCAGGTCTCCAAGGAATGCTGTTTCCTCCCTGTCATGAGAGACCTGAAGAGAACTTAGAATTGGGAGATGGAAGCTGGGTGGCCCCCAAGGTTGACGCACAGGATGCCAGATTTGGGGATATAGTCAAGAGAGAGCTTGGCATGATTTGTTACTCCAGGCTGTAGAATCCTGGAAAAGATCTACAATGCAGTGCACGCCCAGTCGATGGAGGGCCACCCCAGTGGAAAGGGGACAGTCTGGACCTCTGGCCTGTTATATGCATAACAATTGCTTTTGTTTAACATATAGACAGAATTAACATGCAGATGGAATGTTTGATCCATTCCAACCAGCATTTGCATCTTGGTTTCCTGTCCTAAGTGCCAAAGTTTGTTTTAAATCTTTCACTTCTGGTATAACTGACTTATTTTTGTTGTTAGATGGAGGAGGAGCAATTGTTACATTGTGAGAGGTTTTGAAAGAAGACTTAGAAGAAGGTGCACATGCCAGGGGATCAAATAAGTGCATTTCAAATAATCCAATGGGGTCTGTCCCTGAAACCTCAGCCCCTATACCATCAAACCAGCTTAAAGAAGGGAATTGGCTTAGAAAAGGGGAAGAATTTTGAAGGTTTTAGATAATAAACTGTATACTATTGCACTGGTCTAGCTGATAGTTAGAGGGACTGTCTATACTAGAGGGACTGTCCCTCTAGTAAAATGAATGTATGGTTTTAGGAAATTACAAGAACCAGTTGGGGCAGTCCATTCTTGCTCTTTAGTGGTCCACAGAACATTGGACCAACTACAACATAAAAGTTCTACATTGGGGCAGTGGGGGACCTGTGGGGCACAAGAGTCCTGGTTGACATTGGGGTCTTTATCAAAATCTCCCCAGATGAAATGGTCCCAATTCACTAATGCCTAGTCTGAGGAGAGTCAGGAGGTACAGAGGTACTTTTCTGAAGTAGAGAGTTGTCTTTGACTTGGCAAGTCCCCATAGCATATAACAAGGAAAGCATCAAATGAAATAGTTTGAGGTGAAATTGGCTGGTTTTGTTAATAACCAGATGGTCAGCAATAGAGTGAGGGAAGAAGAAAAAGTAGTAGAATAGATGGCAGAGAGTTAAGTTTTTGTTAGCTTTAGTTTGGTAAAGTTTTCCTTTGGGACTATGGCCCACGACGCTGGAGGGGTAGCACTTTCTTGACTGAGGTGTGATGAGTCCATCCGTTTTTCACTGTACGAACAGCAGTCTTGGTGGTTGATAGCACAAGGTCATTCCCAGCTAGGGTCATTCCCAAGCTGGCTTGAGTTTTCCTTCTTTCCAACCTTTCATGAGAACGTGATCTTCAGGCTGGTGCTGGTTTACCAGAAATTCTAGGGGTAGCACCTGTGCTAAACGACTTTTAGTTTTGAGGGAAAGGAAAGTGGAAGATAAAGCAAGTATATAATTTCTAAGAAAATGATCCTTTGTTTTAAATATGGGGGCATCAGCATCGTCCTTTATATTCTTTGGTGCCTTCTGACTGAGAAATTTCCTTTAGCACCTATGTTTATTAGTTTTTAGACCAAAGAAAGCCAAACACCATTTTATATTTTACAATGCTTCCTGTATAAATTTTTATACTAGATAAGTTAATTTTTCACCATATTTTAGTGTGTTATTAATGTTAAACTTAATTTTAATAAAACTTTGTAGACATATTTATCTAATTTGTAATGTCTGTCCATAAAGTAAGATTTTTATAGACTCTTTTTAAACTTTTATAATTTTTATTAAATAAAGATCAAGTTAGTGCTTTAAGAAAAAATCTCTTGTGCTTTTATTTTAACGTCCAGGTTTACACGCATAATTTCTCTTATAATTAACATTTCAAAATTTGCTTAAACATTTAAAACAAAATATTTTGTAACCTTTTAATGTAGGTAAAAGCTCATATTCTTAAGCCTCCTTATAATCCTTTTACCAGATGCATATTTTACTTTCCTTACACACCTCGCACATAAACTGTTTCTTCAATAGTTTCATATTCAGGAGGCATAATTACTTTTAAATTGTTAAACATTTCTTGCATAAATTTCTTTTTATAACTTTTTTCCCCACAATTTTCACAGACAATTCTTCAACATGCCTCAACTTTCTAACTTGCTGCAAACGTCCCTTTCTTTAAACAACCAGTTAATTTATTTTATTTTAGGACAATAATTTAGCATATAGCATTCCTTTTTAAATATATTCTGCTCCCCCCACCATTTTTTTTCCCCCCGAAAGATGATAATCATTCTTTCCAAAGCGAATTTCCTTCATGTCTGTGGACTAGACTGCCCAAGGCCATAAGGTTAGAAGTTAGAATAAAACATTTTCAGCAAACTTTACTTTTCTTGAAAATCTTATAAGTTTAGGATTTCTATTATTCTTTGCTATTCGTAAGATTCGTACTGACTCAGAATTGGTATAGACAGCTGCTTCCTGATTCCATAAGTACTTTAAGGGTTGGGTGAGTGCAAACAGCTCATGCATTTGAGCAGACCAATTACTAGGCAATCTTCCTAACTCTGCTTATACAAGAGTTTTTCCTTATCACTTACTGAATACCCGTTATGTCTTTTTCCCTCAGTCACCCAGGAGAAACCATCTATCATCCTGTCCTGAAGGTAGTTCCTCCTAGGTCTAGTAGGGCCTTGGCGTGGTAATTAAGATTTAAATCCCCTGTTAGGAAACATGTTGGGTTAAGGAAATTTTCAGTAATTAATGTTAAATCATCTTTTTCTAACAGAATAGCCTCATAAAGTTTCATAAGTAAGTAAGCTACCCTACCCTTTTGCTTTTTTTTTTTTTTTTTTTTTTTTTTTTTACTTAGGATAGTTCTGATCTCATGAGGTGTGCTGACAATGAGGTTTCTTCCAAAAGTTATTTTTGTATTTTCTCCCATTAGCAAAGCAGTTGCCACTACAGTTCAAAGACTGAATGCATTTGGGCCATGCAAGGGTTACTGGATAAAGGATTTTTGATTAGGATAGCTAAAGGTTGACAATGGCCTCATTGCTTTTGGGCTACACCCTTGTTTACACTGACAACAAGGTAGCAATGGAGTATCATGGGGTCATGGAGAAGATCATCAATTATTAATTATAGGTTTTAAATTTGCCCTGGCTTTTAAAGGAATAGGATATACTGTTTTCCTTTACTACTTCTCTCTCTTTTTTTTCTTTGACTTTCTGTCTCTCTGTTTCTCTTTGACTCCGTTTTTGTGTCTCTGCCTCTTTCCTTCTCTTTCTTTCTGTCTCTCTTTTTGACTCACTGTTCCTTTCTCTCTCTTTCTCTCTGATTTCATCTCCCAGTTCCTCTTTTCTCTTTTCTGGTCTTTCCCTGCCTTTGCCAGCTGCTTATGATGCTGTTTTCAGCTCTCCTTCCTCTTCCTCTAGCGGAGGGACTGGGAGGAACGGAGCTACTCTTTCTTCCCTCCAGAAGAAAGGAAAGGGGAGTTCTTAATATTTTTCTTACCACTAGAGGTTTGTGTGACGTTCAACCCTCTGAAATTTGTGAAGCCTCAACCCCTCAGACCAGGGATGTCTTGCCTTGCTTCTCCCGGAAGGCTCATCTGCTTAAACCAGGGATATCTTGCCTTTCCTGCCCTGAAGTCTCAATCCATAAAATCAATGATGTCTCATCTTCCCTCCTCAAAATGCTGAACCCCTGAAACCAGGGGTGTCTCGCCTTGCCTGTCCCAGAAAGCCAAACCCCTCAAACAAGGGATGTCTCACCTTGCCTGCCCCAGAAGTCTCAACCCCTCAAATCAAGTATGTCTCACCTTGCCTGCCCTGGAAGCTTCAACCAATCAAACCAGGGATATCTCACCTTGCGTGTCCCAGAAGGCTCAACCCCTCAAACCATGGGGTATCTGGCCTTGCTGCACTAGAAGGTTGACGTATTTCCTCCCTTTCCCCCTCTGAAAGTTCCTTGCAAACTTCGCACTCATGATGTCTTCTCTGGTTGCTTTCCTAAGAGAGAATTAGGCCTCTCTTAGTGTTGGCGTGCCCAGTATAAATCCCATGGCAGGATCCGCCTTAAGCCATATGAGGTAGCTACGGAACGCCGGACAGGACCCTCTCACTCCAAACCGCAGTAGCATTTGTCACCATTCACATGAACAACACTGAAAGGAGTGGTTGTGATTATTCATGCATACACAAATGTAGCCCTCCAGAATTTGACCACCAAGAAAGTACTTTAGCTGGCTCCCAAGGCCTCTCCTTCCTTGGTCTGTGCGCAGAGTCATCGCTGTGACTCTGTGTAAGGAACCTTTAAGTTAGATTGCTGGCTAGTTTCTTTCCGGATGACTAAGCGCTCAGGTTATTCCTCGCCCCGGTGGGTCCTGATTTCTAATCCCTGAGGCCGCCACAAGGGGGCAGAGCAGGCCTCCTCATGAAAGAGAACGCGCGAACACCCCCAGAGGGGAATGTAATCACAGGTGAGCCACCAAATTTTTATTAATAAAGTTTAGGTACCACAAAAGAAATAGCACTCGAAAATAAAATTTTCTTTTTAATTCTCAGGAAGACAATGCACTTCTATAGAAGGGTGCGCCCTTACTGATGAAGCAATAGTGAGTGCACCCCTGGACAAGGGAGGAGAACGTGTTTTTTTCCTGATACATGTGGCCCCTGCTGTAGTGTTGTTCCCCTGTTGACTAGGGTTAGACCGCACAGGCTAAACTAGTTCTGATTGGCCAGTTTAAAGAGAGTGACAGCGTGAGCTGTTTGGTGGGGAGGGAAAAAATGGTTATGGCAGAGCAGAAAATCGGAACGAGTCAGGGTGAAGAAAGAGACAGAGTACAGCAGGTGATCAGAATGAGTCAGGGTGGAGCAGGTAATCAGAATGAGTTAGGGTGAAACAGGTAATCGAAATGAGTCAGGGTGAAGCAAGTAATCGGAATGAATCAGGGTAGTCATTGAAACAGATTGCTTTATGAGGAAGTTAAGTTTAAAAGTAGAAGACAAAGAATTTAACGTACTGACATATTGATTCTTTGAGGAGAAATTTAGTACTCATATCTAACATCTGGATCATGCCTGCAATTTGGAAATGTGCACATTAATATTTTAATGTGACATTATTATGAAAGTATAAAATAAATAGAATTATCGGCAATGATAGCACAAATGCTAGAAACTTTTCATTGCAGGGTACAGTATTCACATTGAAGTCAGATTTATAAAAACAAGGAGACCTGTGTTTTGGGACAGTACGTATTAAAGGCAATCTCCACTGGTTCCTAAGATGGGTGTAGCAGAGCTCATATGTTTATTAAAATTAAAACTCTGGCACAAACTCTACTTAGAGAAAAACCTCTGTTTCTCCCTATCTCATCATAACAAAATAAGTGCAGGCTCATTAGTTCATTAGTTAATTGCATTCATGTGGATTCAGTTCAGAACCTCATTCAAGAGAATACACTTGACAGCTGTCTGGCCTGAGATGTGCAGCTTGCTTAATCTTTTTTATTTTTTTCCATTCTGTCATTTTGAAATCTCTTCAGGACTGTATCTGAAGCTATTCTCCTGCAGTCTCTATGCTGTGATATTTTTACATTTCACTGTTCTTGTTAGAGATTAAATGCTATATAGGTTAATTCCAAATTTGAAATCTCTCACTCAAAATATTTATGTGTAAACAAAATCATTTATCCATAAATAAAATATTTATCCATAAGTAAAAATAACATATCAGTTACTTTTCACACACAGGTAGAGAAAGAGATATCCCCTATATATTGATTTATACTTAGGATATGTGTGTACAAATACTTCAAGAAATACCTAAATATCTGAATGATTTCAAATGGCTTTATTATGAGCAGAACTAAATCATATTGTTTTACAGGGAAATCAGCTAATTCAATTCTGTAGGAGGAACTTCTCAATAATACTAATTCTAAGACGTAACACTAGACAAACCTAACATTTGTCCCATCAGATTACTGAGTTTTCTATTGTTTATACACTCTGTGTTAAACAGAGTTAGGGGACATCACCTCTTTTTCCTGCTTAAAATTCTCAAGGCCTTACCATCATATATATAGTATATCTCAAACATGACATTAAGACGTTATGTAAGAAGCCACTAACAAGTGGTTTCTTGTCTCTATGACCGTGATTCCATCTCCCCCTCTTTCTTACCATGCATCATATTGTGTCCAGAATTGGTTCCTACTGGTGGATTTGTGGTATTGCTGACCAAAAATGAAGCTGTGGACCTTTACAGCTCTCAAAGATGGCATGGACCCTAAGCTCTTAAAACTCTTAAAGATGGCATGGACCCAAAGAGTGAGCAGCAGCAAGATTTATTGTGAAGAGCAAAAGAACGTGACAGAGCAAAGCTTCCACAGCATGGAAGGGGACCCAAGTGGGTTGCTGTTGCTGACTGAGGTGGCCAGCTTTTATTCACTTATTTGTCCCCTCTCATGTTCTGTTTTGGTCCTTTTTAAAATCCTCCCCAAGATTGGCTACTTTTAGACTCCTGCTGATCGTTATATTTTACAGAGCACTGATTGTTGCATTTTACAATTCTCTTGCTAGCTACAGAGCACTAATTGGTGTGTTTTTACAGAGCACCGATTGGTGCATTTTACAATCCTCTTATAAGAAAAGTTCTCCAAGTCCCCACTCGACCCAAGGAGTCCAGCTGGGTTCACTTTTCAATCCTCCCTCCCTCTAAACAGGACACCCCAACTGCTCTTGGCAATTGGGCGATGACCGCTGTAGACAGTTCTTGTTGGATAGGGGTGAAGAAGGGGCCTTGCAGTTATAGTGTCCTCCAGAGGGAAACTCCCTAGGGAAGTCAAAGGGACAGCGGGTTGCTTCAGGGTTCCTTGTTATATGTTGTGAATTAAGATCATTTGGGGTTCCATTTTTAAGACCATTAGTAGCTTGATGGCCTCGATCCTGGAGGAAACAAATTTGACAAGGAAGTTAAAAGTACAGGGCTCAAAGGAGAGTAACAGCAAGATGGCTGTCATGAGACCTAGAAATGGGAGAAGCCATGTCGCCCAATTCCAGAGGTTGGCATAAGAGTTTGAAAGGCATTGTCTCATTTCAGAAAACTTTCCTGGTAAATGCCAGGTGGCATCTTGGGTTATCCCTGACTGGTTAGTGTAAAAGAAACCCTCTTCCCCTAAGAAGGTGAAAAGTCTTCCTTTATCAGCAGTGAGGAGGTCTAGGCCTCAGTGCTTTTGGAGAGTCACTGCTGCCAGAGTCTATTTGAGATTGTAGAGTAAGGGTAGATTTTGTTATTTCTGGCAAACTGAGAAATCCTTTGAGAGTGTGTGGTAGTAGGATAGTGAAGTGGACAAACCTGCTATTTGGTTTCTGTAGTAGTGGCCACTCCTAACCCTATAAGTGGGGGTATCAGTTCTGTGGTCCTGCACTGATGAACTTGAGCTTAGAGGGACACTGATAGGGTCTGATTTCCTGGGGCAATGTCAATGTTGGGACTTAGGAAGACTAAGGTACAGGTGCCTATCCAGTTGGTGGGAAGGCATATATAGGTTGAAGATCCACATAAGAAGAATATGTCTTTGCTGAGTAGACAGAACTGGTTGTGTATGTTAAAAAGGTGTGTGAGTTTGTTATTTTCATTTTCCCATACTCCTAGAGTCCTTGCCAAGGTAGCTCCAGTGAGCAGCTGGAAAGGGCTGTTGGGAAGAAACTGAGTGGTTCCCTGTGTTCTATTTTCCCATT
>NC_045456.1:25495984-25590922 GCF_002776525.5 Piliocolobus tephrosceles | reverse complement strand
TTCCCATTGGAGAAAAAAAAAAAAAAAAAAAAAACATTTTGTATCAACTAGGAACCATTCAAGGGAGTGATAGACAGAGGGGATGAGAAGGCACTCACTAGTGGTGGGGGTGCTGCTGGGGGAGGTCCAGGGGTGAATGGTCATACAGGGAGTATGATTGCCATTACAAAACATGGACTATGTGTTAAGCAGGGAGGAGGTGATGATTTTTGGAGGCCCTGAGAAACTGACAAGCTGTCTGAATGGAGCTGTTTGGGTGACTCAGAAGTTACTATGATCAGTTGGGACTTGAAGTTGTTGGGTGTAATTACACTGATGGGTTAATAGGTGTCCCAGGGGCAGACCTGATACCAGGTTGTGTTGGATGCATGAAGGGGCTTGGAAAGTTAGGATGGTATTCGTGGTTACAGGACCATGTATGGGCTTTGGGCTTTTCATTGCTCATGTAATAGGTGAAGTTGAAAATGTAAGAATGTAAAAGCTGGATTGCATGTCCTGTTAGGGTATTCTTGATTCTATCAGAGTTGGGAAAGTCAACTAATGATTGCATATTTAAAATTTGGAAAGGGTCTTTTCTTTCATAATGGGGGTGGTAGGTTAAGTTAGTAAAGACCCAGTTTTTTGTGGGAACGGGAGTGGCAATGTAAGCAGTGACTGATAGATGTATAGCCAACAGTCATTTACCAGGGAAGGTTTGTACTTGTTTAACAAAGAGTGGGTTAAATTGAGAGTCTTGTAGAGGTAATTAGGAGCTAGTGAAAGGGGAGGGGTGACTCTATGGGGTATTGAAGGAAGCAGAACAGATAGATAGGCAAAGAGTAAGTAGGAAGCTAAAGAGGGTGCCCTGGAAGATGAGATTATTTTATCCAGTCTCAGTTAAAGGTAGGACTAAATTGCTTTCAGAAGGAAGGGTGATAGAAAACAGGTTGAAGTGATTAGAATTTTTATCCTGCAGGAGCTACAATATGTAGTCCTACTGCAAAGAGTATGGTTAGTGTGCTGCTTAATAATGTGATGAAACAGTAAAAGGATTCCATTAAAGAGGCAAGGAGAGGTGTTAAGATTAGGTAGGTTTCGCTTATCTTTTTTAGCAGGAAGGGGTTTTTCCTTAGGATCAGCTGGAGGAGTCTTTTTCATCTGGGATATTTCCTTCCGAAATGGAGATGCAAGTGCTCCAATGGCTTGCAGGTGTATTGAGGCTCGTCTGCTTGATCTTGGGACTCCTGAGCTGTCAGTCTCACCGGTTCCTCGGGGGGTGTCCAAAGTTTAATTCGGGTGTGGAGAATCCAAGATTCCACTCCTGCCACCTTAACTGGAGTCAGGGTAGAGAGGATTACTGAGTATGGTCCTTCCCATAAAGAATCCATAGATGGGGAGGTAGACAAGAGGGATTGGACCAACAATAGATCTCCTGGCTGAAATAACTCCATTTCCTTTTCTCTGTGACATCCTTCGGGTAGGTTAAGGTTTTGTTGATATTTTGCCAAAGAAGTTGTATCTTTGATCAAGTTGACCATCTCCTGATCAACTAAGAGGTCATTTGTGAGAAAAGGTCATCCATACAGCATTTTATATAGACTGAGCCTTATTTTGTAAAGAGATTTTTGGATTCTCAACAAGGCCATGAGCAAGAGAGTAGGCCATGGGAGATGAGTTCCTTGTGTTTGTTTCCTTCAGTGCCTCTTGAGTGTTTCATTTGCCTTCTCAACCTTCCCTGAGGATTGTGACCTCCAGGTATAGTGAAGGTGATATTTTATCCATAGTACCCTGGAAATTCTCTGAGTTATTGTGGCTTTAAAAGACAGACCATTGTCACTTTGTAAGCTTTGGGGAACCCCATATCTAGGAACTATTTCATGAATTAGGACTTTATCCACTTCCAAAGCCTTCTTTGTCCTGCAGGGTAAGGCTTCTATCCAATTTGTAAAGGTATCAACACAGACCAACAAGTATTGAAATCCTTTTGACTTAGGCATATGTGTGAAGTCTGCCAGTTCTCTCTAGGATAGAGAACTATTATTTTTTCCCACAGAGGGGTCTTGTGATGGACCAAGGGATTATTCCGTTGGCACATCTCACAGGATTTAATTATTTGTCAGATGGTCTGGAGGAGATTTGGGCCTGTAAATAGGGATTTGGCCATTTGATGAGTGTTCTCAATACCAATATGAAAACTTTGCTGGACAGTTTTAAGTATTTTCCACTGGTTGGTTTTGGGTATGAGTACCCTTCCATCTTCTGTCGCTAACCACCCTGAGGGGAGAAAACTATGCCCCTGTCAAAGTCCCCATTCTGTTTCACTCAGGGAATACTAGGGCTTAATCTCTTGGAGAGAGTTGTTACATACCAAGTGTCCTTCCATAAGTATTTATAATGGGAAGTTCTGCCTTGCAGCAATTTTGATCCCAGCGTCTGCCCAGATCCTGTCCTTCTGCCTCTTCTCCTTCCCCTTTTAGATGGCTTTGGCAGTGTAAGACGGCCACCTTCTTAGGTTTTTCCACTGCATGCAACAACTCCATGATTTCTTTGTGGTATTTAATGAAGATTTCCCCTAGAGGTTAGGAACTACCTTTTTTTCCATATTGCAGCATGGACAAGTAGGATTAGATAAGCATACTTGCTATCTCTATACACATTTGTTCTTTTTCCCTTTCCAAATTCTAAGGTTCAGGTAAGTGCCACTAGTTCTGCTAACTGTGCACTGGTGCCGGTGGGAAGAGGATTACTTTCAAGGACTGTTACATCACTAACTACAGCATAACCTGCTTTTCACATCCCATTTTCCACAAATGAACTTCCATCAGTATATAGGCTAAGGTCAGGACTACCTAAGGGACTTCTAAAATATCCTCTCAGGTGGCATAACTCTGGGCTACAATTCGTTGGCAGTCATGCTCAACTGATTCTCCATCCTCTGGGAGAAGAGTGGCAGGGTTGAAGGCTGCACATGTGCATATTTGAAGCACCAGTCCCTTAAGGAGTAGCACCTTATATCTAAGCAGGTGGTTGTCTGATAGCCATAAACTTTCTTTGGCACCTAGTATGCCATTTACATCATGAGTAGTACAGACAGTGAGATCCTTTCCTTGTATTATTTTAATAGCCTCTGATACTGAGATGGCCACTGCCACAACTATCCATAAACAGTGAGGACAGCCTCTTGCTACTATATTAATTTCCTTCCTAGGTATGCCACTAGTTGTGGGGTTGTCCCATGAGTCTGAGTAAGGGCTTCAAGAACTATTCCCACTCTCTGTGACAGATAAAGAGTTTTGTCCTGTGGGAAGGCTTAAGGCTGGAACTTGAACTAGGGCCTGATTTAAGGTTTTGAAGGTTGTTTCTGCTTCTGCTTCCCATTCTACTAGATGAGTATTTGCCCTCTGGGTCACCAGATTATAGAGTGGTCTGGTCATTTCACTGTATCTAGGGATCCATAGTTGGCAGAAACCAGTGATCCCAAGGAACTTCCACAACTGTTCTAATGTCTTAGAGTAAGGATACGCCAGTATTGGCTGTGCTCATTCCTTGCTGAGGGCCCTGGTTCCTCTGGTTAAGATTAGGCCTACATATTTGACATGTTGTGTGCAGTGCTGGGCCTTTGATTTAGATGTCTTCTACCCTTGATTATCTAGAAAGTTCAAGAGATTTAGAGTAGCCTGCCGACATGAGGTTCCAAACTAGTAGCCAAAAGTAAAACCTCTACATACTGAAGGACCAGAATGCCTAGACCTCAGAAGTGACCTAGATCTTGGGCCACTGTGTAACCTAACAGATGAGGGCTATCCTTAAACTTTTGAGGCAAGACCATCCATGTAAGTTGAGGAATATTGTCTGTGGGATCCTCAATGGCAAAGAGAAACTGGGAATCAGAATGCAGGAGAATGCAGAAGAAGGCATCCTTAAGGTCCAGAACAGTGAACCATTCTGTTTCCTCTGGTATTTGAGAGATCAGGGAATAGGGTTTTGGTACAGCTGGATATAGAGGAATTACTGTCTCATCGATGAGTCTAAGCTCTTGTACTAGTCTCCACTGACCATCTGGGATTTGTACTCCTAGAATTGGGGTGTTGCAAGGACTGCTGCATTTTCCTACTAAGCCTTGAACTTTTAAATATCTAAAAAGATCCTGTAATCCTTTATGAGCTTCCCTAGTAAGGGTGTGGGACTTTCAGGCATAACAAGAAAGACACATAAAAAGAGCAGATTCTCCCAATTACAACTGGGGAGGCGGGAGAAATACCTTGTTGCAGGCTGTCCCAGAATTCCATGGATGATAACAGACCTTGAGAATAGCCATCTGGGGCAGAAGATTAACACTGAGAAGGCTGTGCTTGTGTCCAGGAGGAAGTCCATTTTCTGGACCTTACTGGTTAAACTTGCCTAGCGCTCAGTGTGATGGTGATGACATGAGCTGGTGCTTACCCTGGGCACCCTCAGTCCTGTTATTGGATTATCTGGTTGGGGGCTTCTGGAACAGAGAATCTTCATCCTTTGGGGCAATACACCTTCCAGTGATTGCCTAGGAATAGTGGACATGGGCAAGGGGGTGGCTTGTTTCTCCTTAAACAATTTTTTTTAAGGTTTCCTTGTAAACCGCACTGATAACAAGCCCTACTGGGTGATTGGCTTGCTCCATTTTCTGCCCTCTCTAAACCACCAACGTTTGTTTGCCAGAGAGCCATGAATAAGGTTGCTGTCTTTCTCTTTTCTTGCTTTTCCTTTTTGGTCTGATCACTTTTGGTCCCTATTATAGAACACTGAGGTTGGCAGTTTTAATAATTCCTCTAGATTTTGTTCAGGGCCCAGGACTCACTTTTGGAGGTTTCCCATGATATCTGAGGCTGATTGGGTAATAAATCTATCTTTTAGGATTAACTGACCCTCAAGGGAGTTAGGGGACAGGAGATTATATTTTCTTAAGGCTTCCCATAGCCACTCAAGAAAGGCAGAAGGATTTTCTTTCTTTTCCAGAATTACGGTGAACATCATTGAATAATTCATGGGCTTTTTCCTAATTCTCCTTAGTCCTTCTAGAACACAGGTCAGCAGATGTTTTTGACTCCAGGCCTCATGATCTGAGTTGAGGTCCCAGTGGGGATCCATACTAATGATAGCTTGCTGACCGGTAGAGAATTTGTCCCTTTCTTCAGCTGTCATTGTATCATTTAATTGACTAAGATACCAGGGGTCCCCAAACTCAGACTGCAGCTAAAGCCACATTCTTTCCATTAAAGGCCAGGATTTGACCAACAATAGCATGGCATCTCTCCAAGTGAGGTCAAAGTTTTGCAGAAAGGCAGATAATGGTTGGGTTTGCCTTAGACCCTGTAGGACATGTTCTGCTATTGTGGGACTACACTTTGTCCATATTTTCTTGTAATTTTCAAAAACCTCTTAGAAGCTTCAGGTTTTTTCTTTGTTACAGACTTATATGAAATATACTATAGTTCTTATTTTGAACAACATGACTAGCTTTGTTCTAGATATATTCCTTCTGGTACCCTGCATTCCATAGCAAGTTATGGCTTATGTAACAACTGGCTATAACAATTTCAACTGTGAAGCAACAATACAATTACCTGGTTTCAAATCAGGTAATGGTTGGGTTCTCCTTCTCTTTCCTTGACTGCTTGAGCTGGAACATCAGTCTTTGAATCTTTGAGTCCTGGGTGCTCCTTGTTCTCAAGCCTTCAGACCCAGACTGGAATCTACATGACTGGATCTTGGGTTCTTAGACTTTTGAACTACATCACCAGCTTTCCTGGGTCTCCAGGCTGCAGAAGGCAGATTATGGGCCTTCTCAGCGTCCATAATTGGATGAGCCAGTATCTTATTATAATAATACACACATATACTATATATATATATGGTATCTAAAATACATAGATACAGATACATTACATCCTATAAGATTGATTTCTCTGAAGAACACCAAGTGGTTTGAGCTTGAAAAACACTACCCTAGACCACTCCATTGACTTTTTAGGGGTGGGCCATTGCCTAGCATACTACTAATTTTGTAATTACAATCACAAATTTTGTGATTGTAACAGTTTGTTGCAACCAGTTTTTGTGATTACAATCACTTTGGGATCAACTTAGGTGAACATCCCAGTCCACCTCTCCCACCTGCTTAACTTAGATAAGAGTAACTATATAGGAGAGACATGTGTCTGTGAGACTAACTATATGGGAGAGGCATGTCTGATGACAGTAACTGTATGCAGGAGGAATGTGTCTCTGTGTGCACATGGATGTCAGTGAACACACATGCCACAGCAGGGGAGGCTGAAGAGAGTAACTGTCTTCTTTTAAGTAGCCCAATAGACATCTTAGCCATTTGCAAAGGTGCCCACATTGTCCACCTTACAGAGGACACTCCAACAAACTCTCACACAGTGAAGACAGGCTCACCTGGCAGATAGGAGATTGCCCATACTCATGGCCTTTAATGATGCTGCCTGAGGCTACATGTTTTCATAACTTTGCATGCAGAAAAACTAGCTTCCTCATAACACACTTGTGTCTCAGAAGTACCTTGTTTACCTACAGTATATGCAATTCTAGTGTAATATAAAAATTCTATAATAACATAGAGTGAACCTAAGCTAAATATTTTTACAATTATGTACAGAGGAGAGGAAGAGTGTCCCAGAATTGCAAGATGATTATAGGTCCATATTAAATACCCCAAAACACTTTGTTTTTCACCTTTTTTCCTACTTGTATTAGTCAGTTCTCATGCTGCTAATAAAGACATACTCAAAACTGGTGATTTATAAAGAAAAAGAGGTTTAATGGAATCACTGTTCCACATGGCTCAGGACACCTCACAGTCATAGTAGAAGGCAAAAAGTATATCTTACATTGCAGCAGGCAAAATAGAATGAGAACCAAATGAAAGGTGTTTCCCCTCATAAAACTGTCAGATCCCTTGAGACTTATTCATTACCATGAGAACAGTATGGAGGAAATTGCCCCCATTACTCAGTCATCTCCCACTGGGTCTTTCCCACAACACATGGAAATTGTATGTGAACTACAATTCAAGATGAGATTTGGGTAAGGACATAGCCAAACCATATTACCACTTAAGAAAACTTGTTATTATCTATTTATGTTCCTGAAACAATGATTTTATTGTTTAATATAGGTATACCCCATACAGTATTTGAACCATACTTATATTTCAAATATGTTCATTTCTCTGAAATTCAAATTTAACATGGCATCTTATATTTAATCTGGCAACCCTATCTGGATGTCAGCATGCAACATAGTAGCAAGCCCAGATTAGATGTTCTAAAAATTTAAACGTTTGTGTTATCACTGTGTATACAAGGCAGAGAACTGAATGTGAAATATATAAAGGAAGCAAATCATCCAGAAAAGTACAGAAAGCAATGAGAAATCAGAATATAGCTCATTTTAGCCAACCTGGAAAACCATTAGGAAAACCTTATAAAAGGACAGCATTAATGGATGAGTTATTCCAGTGAGAAAAATGAGGGAATACACCCTTAGGGAGGTTAACCTGTACTTTTGAGCTTCCACAAAAGTCAAACATACTTAAGGAGGATTTCTGCAAACAAACTATGGATGATAAATTAGCTTATAAAACATTTGGTGTCTTCTTAGGTGACATGTGATATTCTTTACTAGCAAAACGGAAGACATTAATAATATATACTTTTTTCAGGAAATGTAGTCAATTTAGAAATACAAAGACTGTATTGCGGCACTATTCACAATAGCAAAGACTTGTAATCAACCCAAATGTCCATAAGTGACAGACTGGATTAAGAAAATGTGGCACATATACACCATGGAATACTATGCAGCCACAAAAAGATGAGTTTGCGTCCTTTGTAGGGACATGGATGCAGCTGGAAACCATCATTCTTAGCAAACTATCACAAGAAGAGAAAACCAAACACTGCATGTTCTCACTCATAGGTGGGAACTGAACAATGAGTTCACTAGGACTCGGGAAGGGGAACATCGCACACTGGGGCCTATCATGGGAAGGCGGGAGGGGGGAGGGATTGCACTGGGGAGTTATACCTGATATAAATGATGAATTGATGGGTGCTGACGAGTTGATGGGTGCAGCACACCAACATGGCACATGTATACATACGTAACAAACCAGCACGTTATGAACATGTACCCTAGAACTTAAAGTATAATTAATTAATAAATAAATAAATAAATAAAATACTATAAGCCTGGATGTCTTATAAACAACAGACATATCTCACAGTTCTGGAGGCTGGGAGTCCAAGATGAAAGTATGGTAGATTCAGTATCTGGTGAGGACCCACTTTCTGGTTCATAGACCATGCCTTCTCACTGTATCTTTAAGGGGTAGAAGGGGTGAGGGAGTTCTCTGAGGTCTCTCTTATGAAGAGGCTCATCCCATTCATGAGGCTTCACCCTCATGATCTCATCTCCCTAAGTGTCATCTCCTACTACCATCACTTTGGGGGTTAGAGTCTCAATATATGACTTTGGTGGGGGGGACACAGACATTTAGAACATAGCAATAGAGATAAAAACCAATGTCCGAAAAATAATTCAGATGAAACAGAAAGGCGGCTGTCAATGAATGTATTAAATAATGTAATAAATATATTTAATAACAAATAATGTAACTTATTACATTAGGTAATATAATAAACAATTAAGTTCAGTGAAAATAACCATTCAATCCAGTGTAAAATTTGATATTTAACCCATGGGTAGTAGTTTGCATCATTATCCCCAACTTCTCATCCTTCCTTATGTCTTTGTCTTTATCGCGTAAGTGTGTGGCTCTATTCTGTGGTCAAAAAATTCTGTGTTATTTCCTACTCAGGTCTCTAGTCTCCACCATGTGACTTGCTTTAACAAATAAGATATTACCAGTTTTGATGCAAATGGAACATTGGGAAGTTTTCATCTGATTTGGCTGGACTTCTCTTTTTTATTTCTGCAAATGGTACGACAATATGTCCAACCTAGTGAAAGAGTGTATTAATCCATTTCATACTGCCGAGAAGAAATACACAAGACTGGGTAATATACAAAGAAAAAGTTTCTGTAAAGAGAAAGAGTCTGTTGAGACTCACAGTTCCATCGGTGCCTCAAAATCATGGTGGAAAGCAAAGGATGAGCAAAGGCACATCTTACATGGTGGCAGGGAAGAGATTGTGTTCAGGGGAACAGTCCTTTATATAACTATCAGATCTCAGGAGACTTATTCATTATCATGAGAACAGCATGGGAAAAACCTGCGTGCATGATTCAATTACCTCGCACAAGGTACCTCTCATGACACGTGGGGATTATGGGAGCTACAATTTAAGATGAAATTTGGCTGTGAACACAGCCAAACCACATCAAAGGACCAAGAAAAACTTCCCCTTGCTCTCTGAGACTTCACTGAAAAAAATAATCACTGACATGAGACAGACTAATAGAAAAAAAAAAAAAGCATACAAAGTTATTAATGTATACACAGGAGCCTTTGGAATGAAGACTCAAAGATACAGGGGAAGTTGTTCATTTTCATGCTTAGGTTCAATGAATAATGGACAGCCATGTAGAAATAGGATTAGCCCGAAAGAGTGTAAGCTAATGCTAAACAGGTTGAGTGGGGATACCCAGCCAAACCTGTCTGACTGGATCCTTCTTGGCCTCTCTAAGAAGCATTTCTTCCTTCTGAGTATGGAGTGAGACCCTTTCTGTGAAGGGGATCTTAGGCTCTGCAGTCAAACCAGGTAGGTCAGATCATTTTTTTCTGTGACCTGTTTCTGTACAAACACGGGAAGGCAAAGTTACAGTGCTATTTTTAGGTTTTTATGCTGACTTCGGGGAAAGAAGGTTCTGGTTTCTAGAACTCACCTTGAGGAAGAGAAATTCTAGTTCTATGATGCCTGGAGGGAAGATGGAACTGAGAGACAGGAGGTCAGGAGAAGGTTAGGGAGAAATTTTTGCTTTTGAGGCTGCCTCAGAGGCCTTTGTTTTGGCGTACCATTTTCTGATTCCCAGCACTGGACTGCTGAAGGATGAGAAGAACCTGTATCACAGGAAGCCCAGTCAACAAGTGAACCTTTCTATAGTTATGAGTAAGGTCTGCTGACCTCCACAGAACCACCTCAGTGACTCCCCACTGGCTCCAGACAGATAAGCAATACACAATTTTGTCTGCCCCTGAGCCATGTGGTTATATGTTATGCAGCAGCAACATGGCAATGGATAACTGATACAAGAACAGGACAAACTGGAAATAAACTTAGGAACACAGTTGATTTACAGTATCCTATTTCTCTGCTCCTTGCCTACCCACACTGTAGGAAATCTAGTTCCTGATGCCTATCACCCAGAAATTCTTGTCATCCTAAGAAAAGTGTTCCTATGTGATTGGTAAGCTAGTCCTGATGGCTTTACAAGCACATCCATTTTGATTCTCTTCCTTGAGATAGCTGTGGTGAGGTTTCCTAATGCTGAAAATGCTGAGGTTCCTTCTCTGTAGCTGTTACCTACCCAAAGATCGTCAGTACTTCACAACGATACCTCCACCACTGATGCCAATGTCCATGACAACACTGCTCTTGCCTGTTTCCAAGAGCACAGGGGCCACTTTGCTTAATAAAGGTCTACCCATCACCAGAAATCCCCATTGGTGTCCATATAGATTTTACTAAAGCTCACAAACAACTCCTTGGTTATATTTTTTCATGTAGCTTATCAAAAAAGAAGTCAGCTAGGCATGGTGGAACACGCCTGTAGTCTCAGCTGCTTCAGAGGCTTGTTTGAACCAGCAGTTCAAGATCAGACTGGAAAACACAGCTAGACCCTATCTAAATTTATTTTTTAATTAGCTGGGTGTGGTAGATGTGTGTATCATCCTGGCTACTTAAGCTGAGGAATCACCCAAGCCCAACATCTTGTTGCTGCAGTTAGACATGATCATACTACCGCACTCCAACTTGGGCAAAGAGCAAGACCCCATGTCTCTAGGGGAAAAAAAATGAATAAAGTCGTGGTATGCTTCAACTTTCTTACATGTATGAAATAATGTGTCTGTCAGATATTTAATAACCTTCTATGATGGTGGTTGCTATTACATGTTACCACAAATTCAGTGACTTAAAACAAGACACATTTATTCTCTCCAGTTCTGAAGTTTACAAGTATAAAATGAGCATCACTGAGCTGAGATCAAGCTGCTGGCAGGGCGGCTCTCCCCTCTAAGGCTCTAGGGGTAGAATCTGTTCCTTGCTTGTTCCAGTCTGGTGGCTGATGGAATTCCTTAGCTGGTACCATATGACTTCAATCTCTGCTTCTGGCATTACATTACCTTTTACCTCTTCTGTGTGTGCCAAGTTTGCCCTACCTCTCTCCTTGATGTGGCCATTGCTAACCTCTGTTTTAAGTTGGTTGCCTCTTGTATTCAGTCATGGTATGGTGCACTTATTGTATCATGTATCTACTGCCATGTTGCTGCTGTGTAACAACCAGTGTCTCCCTGTTGTAGCTTTACTCTTCAGCAAAGTGTTTTATCTGTAATTACCACTCAATCAACGTGTTTTCAAAAGGAAAAATGCATGGTTCCTGGTGAATGAACTAGAATTAATCCTTTTATTCTCAGAACTAGCAAGTCTCTGTCACATTCACATGTACTTTGGCTTTGCAAAGCTCTTTCATCAAAAGCCTTTATGTTGATTTTTTTTCCTTCTGATATTTGCTATTTATGGATTACAGGGAGAGGTCAGCTTCATTTCATATTGACATAAACTTGTTAATTTTGCTTGATATTTAAGGCATTTACCTTCTTTATACTTTAATTTGAGAAAAGATTCATAGAAAATACGCATCTAATTTTGTTGATTTTGCTAAGGATTCAATGGACCTGCTAATTCTATATATATTTTTCATGTTGAAGCTCAAGAATACTTTTTAATTATAATTTTGACATTTCCTTCTATTCCCATCACTCTCATCTTTCACTAAGAACAGTACTGATTCTTGCTGAGGGTGGTGGTGTGCACCTGTAGTCCTAATTACTCCTCAGACTGAGGAAGATCTACCAAGCAAATGGAGAACAAAAAAAAGCAGGGGTTGCAATCATAGTCTCTGATAAAACAGACTTTAAACCATCAAAGATCAAAAGAGACAAAGAAGGCCATTACATAATGGTAAAGGGATCAATTCAACAGGAAGCGCTAACTATCCTAAATATATATGCACCCAATACAGGAGCACCCAGATTCATAAAGCAAGTCCTTAGAGACTGACAAAGAGACTTAGACTCCCATACAATAATAATGGGAGACTTCAACACTCCACTGTCAACATTAGACAGATCAACAAGACAGAATATTAACAAGGATATCCAGGAATTGAACTCATCTCTGCACCATGCGGACCTAATAGACATCTATAGAACTCTCGACCCCAAATCAACAGAATATACATTCTTCTCAGCACCACATCATACTTATTCTAAAATTGCCCACATAATTGGAAGTAAAGCACTCCTCAGCAAATGTAAAATAACAGAAATAACAACAAACTATCTCTCAGACCACAGTGCAATCAAATTAGAATTCAGGATTAAGAAACTCACTCAAAACTGCTCAACTACATGGAAACTGAACAACCTGCTCCTGAATGACTAGTGGGTACATAACAAAATGAATGCAGAAATAAAGATGTTCTTTGAAACCAATGGGAACAAGGACACAACATACCAAAATCTCTGGGAGACATTTAAAGCAGTGTGTAGAGGGAAATTTATAGCACTAAATACCCACAAGAGAAAGCAGGAAAGATCTAAAATTGACACCCTAACATCACAATTAAAAGAACTAGAGAAACAAGAGCAAACACATTCAAAAGCTAACAGAAAGCAAGAAATAACTAAGATCAGAGCAGAACTGAAGGAGATAGAGACATAAAAAACTCTTCCAAAAATCAATGTATCCAGTAATTTTTTTTTAAACATCAACAAAATTGATAGACTACTAGCAAGACTAATAAGGAAGAAAAGAGAGAAGAATCAAATATATACGATAAAAATGATAAAGGGGATATCACCAGTGGTCCCACAGAAATAAAAATTACCATCAGAGAATATTATAAATACCTCTCTGTAAGTAAACTAGAAAATCTAGAAGAAATGGATAAATTCCCGGACACATACACTCTCTCAAGACTAAACAAGGAAGAAGTTGAATCCCTGAGTAGACCAATAGCAGGCTCTGAAATTGAGGCAATAATTAATAGCCTACCAATCAAATATAGTACAGAACCAGACAGATTCATAGATGAATTCTACCAGAAGTACAAAGAAGAGCTAGTACCATTCCTTCTGAAATTATTCGAATCAATAGAAAAAGAGGGAATCCTTCCTAACTCATTTTATAAAGCCAGTGTCATCCTGATACCAAAGCCTGGCAGAGACACAACAAAAAAGAGAGAATTTTAGACCAATATCTCTGATGAATATCAATGCAAAAGTCCTCAATAAAATCCTGGCAATCCAAATCCAGCAGCACAACAAAAAGTTTATCCACAACCATCAAGTTGGCTTCATCCCTGGGTGACAAGTGTGATTCAACCTATGCAAATCAGCAAACATAATCCATTGCATAAACAGAAACAATGACCAAAACCATTTGATTAACTCAATAGATGCCAAAAGGCCTTTAATAAAATTCAACACCACTTCATGTAAAAAAATCTGAATAAACTGAGTATTGATGAAACATACCTCAAAACAATAAGAGCTATTTATGACAAACCCATAGCCAATATCATACTGAATGAGCAAAGTCTGGAAGCATTCCCTTTGAAAACCTGCACAAAACAAGGATGCCCTCTTTCACCACTCCTATTCAACATAGTGTTGAAAGTTCTGGCCAGGACAATCAGGGAAAAGAAAGAAATAAAGCATATTCAAATAAGAAAAGAGGAAGTCAAATTGTCTGGTTTGTAGATGACATGATTGTATATTTAGAAAACACCATTGTCTCAGCCCCAAAACTTCTTAAGCTGATAAGGAATTTCAGCAAATTCAGGATATAAAATCAATGTGCAAAAACCACAAGAATTCCGATACAGCAAGAATAGAGAGCAACACCATAAGCAAACTCCCATTCACAACTGCTATAAAGAAAATAAAATACCTAGGAGTATGACTTACAAGGGATGTGAAGGACCTCTTCTAGGAGGACTACAAACCACTGCTCAAGGAAATAAGACAGGACACACATTAAAAAAATAGAAAAACATTCCATGCTCATGGATAGTAAGAATAAGTATTGTGAAAATGATCATACTGCCCAAAGTAATTTATAGATTCAATACTATCCCCATCAAGCTACCACTGACTTTCTTCACAGAATTAGAAAAAAAACTACATAAATTTCATATGGAACCAAAAAAGAGCTCATATAGCTAAGACAATCCTAAGCAAAAACAACAAAGCTGGAGGCATTACTCTACCTGACTTCAAACTATACTCCAAGGCTACACTAACGAAAACAGCATGGTACTGGTACCAAAACAGATATTTAGACCAATGGAACAGAACAGAGGCCTCAGAAATAACACCACATACCTACAACCATCTCAACAGAATATATAGGTTTTGACAAACCTGACAAAAACAAGTAATAATAAATGGTGCTGGAGAAACAGGATAGCCTTATGCAGAAAACTGCAACTGGGCCCCTTCCTTACACCTTACACAAAAATTAACTCAAGATGGATTAAAGACTTAAATGTAAGACCTAAAACCATAAAAACCCTAGAAGAAAACCTAGGCAATACCTTTCAAGACATAAGCACAGGCAAAGACTTTATGACTAAAACACCAAAAGCAATTGCAACAAAAGCCAAAATTGACAAATGAGATCTAATTAAGCTTGAGTTTCTTCACAGCAAAAGAAGCTATCATCAGACTGAATCACCAACCTACGGAATGGGAGAAAGTTTTTGCAATCTATTTATCGGCCAAAGGTCTAATATGCAGAATCTGTAATGAACTTAAACAAACTTACAAGAAAAAAAGAACCCCGTCAAAAGTGGGCAAGGGATATGAACAGACACTTGTCTAATGAAGACATCTATGCAGCCAACAAACATGAAAAATCTCATGACCACTGGTCATTAGAGAAATGCAAACCAAAACCACAATGAGATACCATCTTACGCCAGTTAGAATGGCAATCACAAAAAGTTCAGGAAACAACAGATGCTGGAGCGGATGTGGAGAAATAGAAACACTTTTACACTGTTGCTGGGAAGGTAAATTAGTTCAACCCCTGGGGAGGACAATGTGGCAATTCCTCAAGGATCTAGAACCAGAAATACCATTTGACCTAGCAATCCCATTACTGGGTATGTACCCAAAGGATTATAAATTATTCTACTATAAAGACACATGCGCATGTATGTTAATTACAGCTCTATTTACACTAGCAAAGACTTAGAACCAACCCAAATGCCCATCAATGATAGATTAGGTAAAAAAAAAAAAAAAAAATGTGGCACATATACAATATGGAATACTATGCAGCCGTAAAATGAATGACTTCATGCACTTTGAAGAGATATGGACGGACTTGCAAACCATCATTCTCAACAAACTAACACAGGACAGAAAGCCAAACACTGTATGTTCTCACTCACAAGTGGAGGTTGAACACTGAGAACACATGGACACAGGAAAGGGAACAAAACACACTGGCACATATCAGGGGATAGGGGATAAGGGGAGGGAGATCATTAGGACAAATGCCTAGTGTATGTGGGGCTTAAAACGAAGATGACAGGTTGATGTTACTGCAAACCACTATGGCACATGTATACCTATGTTACAAACCTGCATATTCTGTACATGTATCCCAGAACTTAATATATAATTTTAAAAAAAATAGAGAAAAAGTATAAAATAATAATAAAACAAAAGAACTTGTGATTTATATTTTTATTGTGTATATATTATTTGTCAATGTGATTATTTTCTATAACTGGATATCAATATCAACCAAATATTGATTTTCCTGGAGCATCATCTAAGTAAAAAACTTCCCTCTGGTTAATCAGCTGTCAGAGTTCCTTGGTCTGAAAGATATTGCTCCAGATTCTGTACAGAAGCTTAGGATGGGGCCATAGATTGATGCTCCTGTCTTGTTGAGAGAAAATAGGAAGTGTCACAGACAAAGAATAAGAACTTGGGATCCCAGTAGTGGAGGAGTATGAGGATGTGGCTAATAAGTGTGCTTCCTGGAAACTTCAAAGGTGACAAATCACACAGGTGCGTCCCATCTATGTTGATGCTCTGACAGCTTCTGAGTTGTCTTTTGTGTCTTCCCAGTATCCCCAGAAGAAACTCACCAACCTCAAGGTGGAAGTCAAGGCTTTCTAAAAGAGTGGGAGAAGGGAGAAGTAGATAAACAGAATCTAACTCTCAGCACTTACACAGGAGGGCTAAACCAGGTATCCACTCTTTCCTCCCACCACCCTTCACCAGGAACTCACTTTCCTGGTGTTGATTCCCTGGAGCAGCCTTTCTGAACTACAAGGCCATGGTAATCCCATTTCACTTCCCAAGCAAGTCCTGCACCACACAGAAGCCCATAGACTTCTCGTCACACATCTTTAAGGGCGTTCTCTTTGAGTCCTGAGTCACCCCATCTCATAATGGTAAACTAAGACAAGTATCCTTAATCACCACAGGTTTTTTTCATGCAGGAGGGGAAGGAGCTAAAATCATGTAGTAGGTATAAGCCTCACCTTTCTGAAGATTCATTTAGTTTCAATAGAAAAAGGGGCTTGCACAGCTCATAATGATTTTTCAAAGTAACAACTCGGGGACAGCACATAGGAGCATTTCACATCTGCATCCCCGCTTGACAATCCTGCCTCTTCTACAAAGCTAGGAATACTTTTCCGCTAACCCTCAGTCCTTGAGGAGGAGAAGTCTGAGAAGGTACAACTTGATCCTGCAGAATACATGGTAGGAATTGATTGAGTGACAGCTATGTCTTTCTGAAATGTGGAGTTTTTTAAAATTAGGATGTTGCTTTGATTAATATGAATATAAAATGAAACCCAGAAACAGTGGTTCACATCTGTGACCCCAGCATTTTTAGAGGACCACTTGAAGTCAGGAGTTTCAGACCAGCCTGTACAACACAGCAAGACCCTATCTCTATGACAATAAAAATTTAAAAATAAGTCAAGTGTCAAGGTGTGCACCTGTAGTCCTAGCTACTTGGGAGGCTGAGACAGGAGAATTGCTTAAGAGCATGGATTCACGGCTGCAGTCAACTATGATTGTACCACTGCACTCCAACACTAGTGACAGAGCAAGATTATGTCTCCAAAAATATATATATGTATATATATGTATATGTGTATATATATCTGTATATCTGTATATATATATTTGTATATATGTATATATGGATATGTATATGTGTATATATATATATGTATATACATGTATGTGTGTATATATGTATATGTGTGAATATATGTATGTATGTGTATGTTATATGTGGCAATTCAAGATACTTTGTTGTCTTACTGCAGTCATGTTTATCCTTGGGTAACATGTGAATAGGTATTTTGAAAGATGAAGATCTAAGATGTATGTACAGGACCCTAAATTTTTGGCCCAGAACATATGCAGCTATTTAAGCCTGGATGAGCCCAACTTTGCACTCTGGAATGAGTAGTGATGTGCAAAATATCTGAGGGCAGGAACAGGCCTGTCTAGTTCAGGACTCTACTTGCAAAACCCAGTGTTGGAATTGAGCTCTTCCATTCAAATATTTAGTAAATACTCAAATAAATGAATGGATAGGAATCAATAGATGAGGAAATGATGGTGTTGTGATGAGATTATTTATTGTGTAGGAACTAGAAGCAAAGGTGAGCTACTTGTGTGTGGCAGGAGGTATTTCTCCTAAGGAGAGGGCAACTCCCATTTCCAACTGTGCGTGAGAGGTGTAGATCCAGGGGCAGAGCGTAGGAGGCACAGGAGGAGCCTTTGACTCAGGTGAGCAGAGGGTTTCCCTCTACTTTTAGCTTTAGAGAATTGAGATTGAAGGGCACTCCTGTTGGTGACTGTAACATGTTCTTGACAATGAACTGCCGTTGAGTTACTACCTTAAAAAATCATTGCCCACTTATAGAGGCAAAGGCAGGCAGATCAGGTGACAGAGCAAGACTCTGTATAAGAAGAAGGAGAAGGAGAAGGAGAAGAAGAAGAACATTGTTAGCTATGCAAATTCCTTCCCCAGTTGGAACTAACTTAATCTTCAGAAAGGGAAGGATTGCATGCTCTACATTCCTTGCCCCATGCCCAAGCCTTGTAAATATTGAACTCAAGCCTATCTGCTTTTTGTGTCAATTCTCAATTCATTATTTAAAGCTTATGTGGTCAATATGAGGTCCATTCCAGTCAGGCATCATGGTCCACACCTGTAATCCCAGCACTTTGGAAGGCCAAGGCATGTGGACTATTTGAAGTCAGGAGTTTGAGACCAGCCTGGACAACACGGTGAAACCCCTTCTCTACTAAAAATACAAAAATTAGCTGGGCATGGTGGCACACCAGCAGACCTAGCTACTCAGGAGGCTCAGGCGGGAGAACTGATTGAAATCAGGAGGTGGAGGTTACAACAAGCCAAGATTGCACCACTGCACTCAGCCTGGACTAGAGAATGAGATTCTGTCTCAAGAAAAAAAAAAAAAAAAAAAGCTAAAAACAAGGCCCATTTTTTTCTATTTAGAGGCAACTTCTAAAAGCAAGGGTCATGGTAAAATCTTTATGGTTCACAATGCCTATTAGAGATAGGCCTTTTCCCCACACACATTCAGATGCACAATTGACCCTTGAATAACACAAGTGTTAAGGGTGCCAGCTCCCATGCACTTAAAAATCTACGTACAATTTTTAATTCCCTAAAAACTTAACTACTAATAGCCTATTGTTGATTGGAAGCCTTACTGGTAACATAAATGGCCAATTAACACACATTTTGTATGTTATATATATTATATGCCATATTCTTATAGTAAAGTAAGCTAGAGAAAAGAAAATATTATTGAGAAAACAATAGGGAAAATAAAATATATTTAGTATTCATTAAGTAGAAGTGGATTATCATTAAGGACTTCATTCTCACTATCTTCACCTTGTGGAGGTTGAGGAGAAGGAGAAAGAGGAAGGATTGGTCTTGCTGTCTTAAGGATGAAAGAGATGAAGAAAATCCTCATATAAGTGGGCCCCCAATTCAAGTTCATGTTGTTTAAGAATCAACTGTATTAATTTTTGCTGTATTTATTTAGGTTTCATAGCTTGCTTGTGATGGCCCCCCTATTCAAGGAAATTAAAAGAGTTGGACTCTGCATCTGTATTAATTTTCACAAACAACATCTCAGCATATGAATATGTGGTTTCTTGTTATTAATTTCTGCAGACAAACTCAGGCAGAATTTTACTGAAGCTTGACCTATAATCTTAAGTTATTTGACATCTCAATTCTAAGTAATGTTTATAGTTACATAGCATTTTATACAGCACTGAAATAGAACTTTGTCATAATTTTTATTTTCACAAGCTAATGAGTAAAGCCAGCAATGTTGTGAATCTAGTTGATAAAGGCATGTGGGCACCACCATCAGTTCCAGAGATCTGGCATAAGTATGGACAGCCTCTACATTTATTTGACATCACCATCAGTGAGGTTAATGTTTGCCTTCCTCAAGTTGCTCTCACATGCTACAAGTAATTAGTGTTTGCAACATGCTTTAAGTTCCTGAGATTCCTGTGAATATCAGAAGAGTGTCATAGTTTGAATACAGTGAGGTTGGAGGGTTTGTAAATTGGCAGCCCATGGACTCTCCAAAGACATAGCTAATATTAGTAATAAGATGTATCTAAAATGATTACAAAGTTTTTGCATCTACCTTTTACATCCTTTTGCTGTGTATGAAAACACAAACAAATTCAACGAGTCTCAGAACCTTAAAATTAAAGGGATGGGATGAGATTTTCTTTACCATTTCTCCCAGTTTATGGATTCATGACTTATTTGTAAACAATAAAAAAGCCTAAATCTTATCTGCTTTGTAATACAAAACACCTATTCTTATCAGATGTATGACTCTCCTAAATCCAATGGCTTCAGGAAATAAGTGGAATTTTTCTCCTTTCATATAATATTTGAAAACTACATATGACCTTAGAAAATCCTAAATGGCTGACATTTGACTCTACTGTAACACTGAGAACTAAAGTTATGGTATTTTAATTTTCTACTTAAAAAATGTTATTTTTTCCAGGCATTTAGATATAAGTGGTACTCTAAAGTAAATAAATACAGGTATACAAATATTACATTATCTTGGATTTTGTGCCATTTCACAAGATGACTCACGTAAAATTAACTATGGGCTTGAGTAAATACTTGTATTAAACAGAATATATTATTACTTAGATTTGTATTGAGTACTGAATAAAACAAAGTTATGAATAAAACAAACACTAAACACTTATATACTGATACTATGAAAATTTCTCTCCTAGACTGGGACAAGTGAATTGCTGGGGAGCCTCTTCACATTCCCAGGGATGGCACACATCATGGTTTCATTTGTGTGGGTTTTGTTTCTCCAAAACATTGCAAGAAACCCAAATAAACAAGAAAAAAGATGTGCACCATGTTTACATTTCTTGCATGAATAATGCAGACCATCAAAAGACAGACGTGTGCCATAAGCAGACAAATGGAAAGAAATATAAATATAGAGGGATGGATAGATGGAAAATATGTTATAGATCAGAGTGAACAAGCAACCTACAGAATGGGGAAAATTTTTACCATCTAGCCATCTGACAATGGTCTAATATCCAGATGATTTTTACAAGAAAAAAACAACCCCATCAAAAAGTTGGCAAAGAATATGAACAGATACTTCTCAAAAGAAGTCATTTATACAACCAACAGACATGTGAAAAAAAGCTAAACATCACTGATCATCAGAGAAATGCAAATCAGAAGTACAATTAGATACCATCTCATGCAAGTCAGAATGGTGATTATTAGAAAGTTAGGAAGTAGATGCTGTCAAGGCTATAGAAAAATAGGAACATTTCTACACTGTTTGTGGAAATGTAAATTAGTTCAACTGTTGTGTAAGACAGTGTGGTGATTCCTGAAGAATGTTGAAAAAAATACCATTTGGCCCAGAAATCCAATTACTGGGTATATACTCAAAGGAATATAAATCATTCTACTATAAAGACACATACACACGTATGTTTATTACAGCACTATTTACAATAGCAACAACACGGAACCAATCCAAATGCTGATCAATGATAGACTAGAAAAAGAGTATGTGGTATATACACACCATGGAATACCATGCAGTTGTTAAAAGGAATGAGATCGTGTTCTTTGAGGGACATGGATAAAGCTGGAAACCATCATCCTCAGCAACTAACACAGGAACAGAAAAACAAACACCAGATATTCTTACTCACAAATGGGAGTTGAACATTGAGAACACATGGACACAGAGAGGGGAGCAACACACACAAAGTCCTGTTGAGGGGAGAGAACACACAGAATGGGTCAATAAGTGCAACAAACCCCCATGACCCACATATAACTATGTAAAAAACCTGCATGTTCTGCACATGTATCTCTTTTTATTTTAGAAGAAAAAGAAAAAAATTAGATAATAGATACGTGCATACATACATACATAGATGGAAAAATGGATAGAGATCAAACATAGATAGATAGATAGATAGATAGATAGATAGATAGATAGATAGATAGATGATAGATCAGATAAAGATTAATGATGGATAGACACATAGATGGGTGAGTAGATATAGATGATAGGTGATTAGATAGATAAAATAGAGATTACATAGAAATAGATGAAGATATACATCAAGATTGAATAGATAACATGTAGGTAGATAAGAGAAATAAACATAAAAGAATGATAGGTACATACATAAATGGATGAATAGATAGATGCACATAGAGATTAGGTGGATAAATTAGATCAATAGATAGATTTTTTTATTTTATTTTTATTTTTGATAACCAGCAAGACAGATAGACAAAAGACCAATGATGATTAAAAGCCAACTACATTTTCACCTCCCACATCTTGCTGAAAGATAAGTTGATTCTTGGCATCAGAACATCCACAAAGGTTCACTTTTCTATAACCGTGGATTCCTTGCCACAGATAAAACTTTCACATTTTAGGTCACATCCCTTCCATTGAATATCAAAATGCATTTCTTTATAGTGAGTAGTGTAGCTTATCTCCACACTTTGTGGACAGAGGCTGTATTACCAGAGAAACACAACCATTTTCACATGAAATGTGGTCTAAATTTATGAGACTTTAGCCATCTCTTCATGTGAAAATAGGATCTCTCTAAAATGTATGCTCATTCAAAGAACAGAAGCCAAGGAGAAGCTGAATGCCTTATATAATATTGGAATCCTGGTTTTAGGAAACAGAACTATAAGGCAGGAAGCATTTTATTGTTTCTTGATATTTACCATAAACATGAGAGGAAGGTTCCTGAAGTTTAGGCAGAGCACTTTTCCTTGTGGATTTACAGGAGATAGTGAGGATGAAAAAAATTTGCTGATCCTGTCCATGGAACCACATTGTTTAGGTAGGCATTCCTCCCAGAATATTAGATTTGAGAAAGGAGATATGTGTTCCAAGGTAGTTTCTGAGACTGCGGGGTCTCTAGGAACACTTTCTTATGCAGTCCTTATAGGCAAAGAATAGCTGAACTGGTAGACAAATGTCAATTCTTGGGTACATCACCTAGATTCTCTGCCAAGACCAGGGACTAAGTATGTTGAAAATTTCACTTAGTTGGTGTTGACATAGATTAAGGTCTAATTTTGCTTCCTTTTACATTATCAAACCTCAGGTGTTAAACATAGTCCTTCTGTAACATTACACAGGGGTTGTATAGAAAGTCCTCCCAAGTACCTTCCACATGGACAATTACATTTGTGACTGAGTTTGGTGTGGGTCTCTTAAAATCATGCAATATCATAGGGCCTCATTCCTCTCTAATGAAGCTACTTATATAAAAAGAGTGATTACTCCCAGGAAACTATGTTACCAAATGATTTCTGAAAGCAAAAGGGGCAGAGATCTCAACTGGAGAATTTATAATTTGTCTTGAAATAGTCATTTCAACACCAGCTGTTATATATTAGGCATGTTTACATAGCAACCAGCTGAGGAATGACATCAAACTAAGAATTTTAAGTGGTGTTTTCCAGGAGAGGTGGCATCAGTGTGTTTATCATAAGAATTCCTGGGGAGTGAGACAGCTTTGAGTAAGAAAAAATGTACTCAGCTAAGATCCTAGAATCTGAAAAGCATCATTTCTAGAGGCCTGGTTCCTGCTTGTAATATAATCTCTCACAATTCACTTGATAGGTCCAAAGGACAAGGGGAATGACAAAATATCAAACAGAGAAGACCTTTTATCTATTTTATTTGGACTTACCTATTTTATAGGTGTTTTAAGTTTTTAATAAACACTGTAATTTTTAAAAGTATAAGAATAGCTTAGTCTATAGATTACCTGTGCATGATACTGTTTCCATCAGAAGGATGAAAAATATCTGTGTCTTACACTCAGAAGCTCACAGTCTATTGTAAATGATACATACATGCTCATCATTTGTTGGCTTCCATATTTGCAAGCTTGCCTACTTGCTAAAATTGATTTGTGATCCAGCACTTTCATGATTGCCAGAAATGTGAACAGAGTGGTGACAATTTTCAGTAATTTATACCCACATTGCTTATATTTTTGTGCTTTTGTTGGTGATGTCACTCTCAAATGGCACCCAAGTCTGGTACTAAAGTGCTGCCTAATGTTGCTAAGCACAAAAAAGCTCTAATGTGTCCAAAGAGAAGACCGGTGTGTTCAATTAGGTTTGTTCAAGCATGAATCCATGAATAATAGTTCTGTTTGCTGTGCATTCAACGTGAATGAATCAAGTGTATATGTATATATGTATACACACACACACATAAAATACATATATATGTTAAATACATAGATTATATATATGTTAAATATGGTGTCTTTAAACAAAGACATACAAACCAAGGTCATGAATTGACTAGTTGATGAAGTGTTGTAACCAGTGTCTTCATAGACCCCCTAAGTCTGTGTTTCTCCTAAGACCAATAGTATCAGGGTAATTCAAGGTTCATGGTGTCTTTATAGGACACTACTCTTATAAATAGCAAGAATCAACTGTGTACATACATATATGTGTATGTGTGTGTATATATATGGTATGTGTGTATGCATATGTATATATGTACACTATTGTACATTCTTGTGCTGCACGAAGTATGTCCAGGTGTCACAAGAGCACATAAAACAGCCACAGCTGGAAAAGGAAGAAGACTGTGAAAATGCCAATAATCTACATAAACAATGAAATGTCCAACATTGTGAAACCCCCTCTCTACAAAAAATACAAAAATTAGCTAAGTGTGGTGACATGCACCTATAATCCCAGCTACTCGGGAAGCTGAGGCAGGAGAACTGCTTGAATCCAGGAGGTGCAGTTTGCCATGAACGGAGATCATGCCACTGCACTCCAGAGTAGTCAAAAGAGCGAAACTCCATCTCAAAAAGCAAACAAACAAACGATGAAAGATGGGTTAAATGGGTTCTCTTGGATAGTTTGGTGTCAAAGATCCTACATGGACATAGTTTTGTTTTGACAAAAAGGCCAAAAATTCCAACTTTTAAAAGATCTGTAAAACGTTAAATCTGACAAAAATCAGAAGTGTTTACTACTACTTTTTTTTTTTCTTTTTCTTTTTTGAGACGGAGTCTTGCTCTGTCACCCAGGCTGCAGTGCAGTGGCCGGATCTCAGCTCACTTCAAGCTCAGCCTCCCAGGTTCACACCTTTCTCCTGCCTCAGCCTCCCGAGTAGCTGGGACTACAGGCACCGCCACCTCGCCCGGCTAGTTTTTGTATTTTTTAGTAGAGACAGGGTTTCACCGTGTTAGCCAGGATGGTCTCAACCTCCTGACCTCGTGATCCGCCCATCTCGGCCTCCCAAAGTGCTGGGATTACAGGCTTGAGCCCCCGCGCCCGGCCTGTGTTTACTACTTTCTTCACCTGAAAGATGACATAAGACAAATACCATCTTCATGCTAAGCACTGAAGTAATGAATCAAAATAAATAGATACGTTCTGCTATCCATAAAAATGTTTAAATCACCCATGAAGGTGCTTGTTTTTTAAAAACCTTACAGAAGAGTTTGAAAAGGATTAGAGAAAACACATGAATTTGAAGAATTCAGAAAGATACTTACATGTAAAGATTTCTAAATCCAAATAACACTCAGAAAATATTATGTGAGAAAAAAATGCATTCATAGTAGCAAACAAAATATTTATATTCTCAAGAGTCAATTTAGTACGTAGTACAAAGGAAAAATGTGAAGAAAACCGTAAAACTTAAGAAAAAGTGCTTCAGAAAATTGGGACATAACTTGTCAGGAAGTGAGATGACATAATATTGTGGAAAAGTTAAAGCTGCATAAATTGATTAATAAAAACTCAAAGCAACCCCAAACAAACTCCCTTTGTTGAGCTAGCATGAAAAAAAATAGTCAGAAAAAATAATGAAATGAAAAATCCTGGGGGGTTGGGATGGGGACACTGGAATGTAGGGTTTTGAAATTGTAACACAAGGCAGAATACACAGAATCTGAAATAAACCAAGAACTCCAAAGTCAGAAAACCATTCCAAAAGATAGATACAGTAGCTCATAAAGTTAGTATGTCAAGCCAGTTGTGAAAAGATGAATTATTCCAATAAAAACTGAACTCCTACCTTACCCTACACAGCAAACTATAATTTACATACACATAAGGGATTGATGTGTGGTAAACAAGACTGTAACAGCACAAAAGAAGAGTGACTTTTTTGTAATATGCTGTTGTGAAAGGCATTTATAGGTATGATAATAAGAAAATTGTGAAGAAAAATCCTGACTTAGTCACTCATTTTATGTGGAAAATGCACTATATACAAGCCAAAAGGACACTATTTTTTGGAAGCAAATGGTTATATTACATCCATAAGTCGGAAATTAATGTCTGTTCCTCACCTTCAAAATAGCCATTAGGATAAAAACAATAGGGGATAAAGATATAAGCAGGCAATTTCCAGAAGAGAGAACAATAGTAAACATAAAAATGTTTCAGCCTAGCTACCATCCCTTGCACATACATACACAAGATCCTGGGAGGTTCTTGATTTTTCCTATGACTTTGGCATATATTTGACAAAGTGGTAATTCATGTTTGTTTAAAGGGACTAAAATAGAAGCCTCTATATAATCTTAGTGGTATTATAAATGTGTAAATTTATACAAATTTTCACAATATAATTATTCACTGTATAAATGCAAATTTAAAGGGTATATACCTCTTGCTAATGTAAGTTTCAAATTACCTAGTCTATGAAAAATGTTGGAGGACTTAAACGCATGACTATTTAAAAATTATGAACAGGGCCCAACGCAGTGGCTCATGCTTATAATCCAAGCACTTTGGGAGGCAGAGACTGGCGGATCACAAGGTCAGTAAATCGAGACCATCCTAGCTAACACGGTGAAACCCCGTCTCTACTAAAAATATTTTTAAAAAATTAGCCAGGCGTAGTTGTGGGCGCCTGTAGTCCCACCTACTCGGGAGGTTGACGCAAGAGAAAGGCGTGAACCCGGGAGGCGGAGCTTGCAGTGAGCCGAGATCGCGCCACCGCACTCCAGCCTGGGCGACAGAGCAAGACTCCATCTCAAAAAAAAAAAAAAAAAAGAAAAGAAAAGAAAAAGAATACGAATAGAAGTCAAGCATGGTGGTTTGAACCTGTAATCTCAGCAATTTGGGAGGCAGAGACAGGCGGATCACTTGAGTACAAAAGCTCAAGACCAGCCTGGGCAACATGGTGAAATCCCATTTCTCCCAAAAAATACAAAAATTAGCCGGTGCAGTGGTGCCTGCCTGTAGTTCCAGCTACTTGGGAGGCTGAGGTGGGAGGATCACCTGAGCCCAGGAGGTCTAGGCTACAGTGAGCCATGCTCATGCCACTGCACTCCAGTCTGGGAGACAAAGTGAGACCCTGTCTCAAAAAAAATATGAATAGATATAAACATATAGATACAGAAATCCAAGTTTTTTTTTTTTAATAGGGAAATTTTATTTATTGTGTATGAGTTGTGAAGATAAAGATGTATAAATTTTATTCGTTTATTTATTTGAGGGGACAAGGTCATTCTGTTACCCAAGCTGGAGTGCACTGGCACAATCAGAGCTTACTGAAGCCTTGACCTCCCTAGCTCAAAGGATTCTCCTGCCTCAGCCCCCAGGTATGCATCACCAAATCCAGCTAAATTTTGTATTTTTAGTAGAGACAGGATTTTGCCATGTTGCCCAGCTGGTCTAAACTCCTGGGCCTAAGCAATCTTCCTGCCTCTGCCTGCCCAAATGCTGGGATTACAGGAGTGAGCCACCACCAAAGTGTTTATTTTCATGTAGTATGAAATGAAAACATAATTGTTCATCAAAAAGAAAATGATTAAATAACATATCTTACATTAACTTACAAGAGAATAGCACTTTGAAGTATGGCTATAGAAATGTAAAATGTTAGGAAAAGTGGTAATTATATATTGCTAGGTAAATATATAATAAAATCTAGTGTTTGCAGATAGATGTGTCCAATACATTGGGGTGGCTAAGTTAAAATGTGCTGTTAAGCCGAAGTGATTTAATAACCAAAAAAAAAATCATCTATTATAGAAGTATGATTTTGGAGGTAAGATATATCTGAGCAAAATGGACAATTAATAGGGAGAATAAGCATTTTGCATTCAAATTTCAAGCATTTTACATAATTTCTCTAGCTCAAATGTGAGTCAAGTTCAGTGGGTTACCCACTTATAACTCCATCTCTCCAAATGTGTCAAGATGCATGTGCTTGTGCACCAGAAGTATAACAATAAGCAAAGAAGCATGCCCCCCCAGGCCACGCCCTTTCCCTAACTCAAAATCAAGAGAAGGGGCAATTCATATCCATTAAGGATTAATTAATTGCATTATAGGATTAAGAGATTGGCATCTTTTCCCTAAATAAATGCTGTTTTGTATTAATGTTCTTGCCATGAAAACAGTGGCATGTCTGGAAAATAAGAATTGTCATAATTTTTCAGTGGTGTGAAACTAAGTTTCTAAGATCTCACATCTAACTTAAAGGTTGGTCCATGGTATGGCTGAACAACATTTGTTTGAGGATATTGTGTTTGTAAATAGACTTTGTGAAAGATGCCAATCTGGAAGAAATATTGCCAGTCTCTTCAAGAAATGAGGTTTGAAAGATGACACAGAATGAGTGAATGCCCATTTTATTATGTTTGCAGTGCAAATCCATACGGATCTGTAGTAACCTCAATTCTTGGCTCCGGAGAAGAAAGAATTTAGCCAAGGGGACATAAGGCAGAATGAGAGACTAAGGCAATTTTGAGAGCAAGAGTGAACTTTTATTAAAAGATTTTAGAGCATGAATGAAAGGAAGTAAAGTCTACTTGAAAGAGGGTCAAGTGAGCAACTTGAGGGATTCAAGTATACAGTTTCACCTTTGCCTTCAAAATTTCTGCAATGAAATGGTTCTGGGTTCTTGTGTCTTTTCTCCACTGATTCTTCTGTTGAGGTGGACTGTCTGCATGTGCAGTGGCATTGCTGGCACTTTGGAGGGACTGCATGTGTAGTATGTTTACTGAAGTTGTGTACATGCTCTCTTGAGGTGCTTTTCAACTTACCAGTGGAGCATTCCTAGAGGAATGTCATAGACCAGTTAAACGTCACCATTTTGCCTCATGGCGCACAAGCTTGAGCCCACTCACCCAACTCCTGAGAGCCTGCCAGGAAGCTGCTAATCACCAGTTTCAGGCATTTCTATCTATTGGGAGATTGCCTTTCCCTGGAATTGGCTGCAACCAATAATTATTTTAGAGAGACAGTTTAGCAACCCCTTAACCATCACTTGATGGTCATCTGACATACCTGGGGGGTGAGGAGGCCCTTTTCTTTTTTTTTTTTTTTTTTTTTTTTTTTTTTTGAGACGGAGTCTCGCTCTGTCGCGCGGGCTGGAGTGCAGTGGCCGGATCTCAGCTCACTGCAAGCTCCGCCTCCCGGGTTTACGCCATTCTCCTGCCTCAGCCTCCCGAGTAGCTGGGACTACAGGCGCCCGCCACCTCGCCCGGCTAGATTTTTGTATTTTTTAGTAGAGACGGGGTTTCACCATGTTAGCCAGGATGGTCTCGATCTCCTGACCTCGTGATCCGCCCGTCTCGGCCTCCCAAAGTGCTGGGATTACAGGCTTGAGCCACCGCGCCCGGCCTGAGGAGGCCCTTTTCTGCCCTACTCGTGTCTGCCTATGTAGCTGATGTAAAAATTAGGTGACTACATTTCCTAAGTACTGGTTGCCCAGATTCCCATGAAATTGAGAGCTAGATTGATGTGGATTCCATTCCTTGAAACCAAAACAATTCTCACCATTCATTTTCACAAGTCTACAGCAAGGCAGAAATACCCTGTTCTAGGACAGATCTCAGTAAACGAGCCATGCAAAAATCAAAGTATTCAGTTTTATTATGTACAAAATATTCTAAGCATGGTGGGAACAAATAAAGCATTGCAAGCAACTTGTAATACCACATAGGGCAATGATAACTGCATGGCAGCTGAGGGAAGGTGGTTTTATTGTGTGTGGCTAGATAACATTTAATCTGGTTTGTGAGTATTCAACAGCTGAGAGTATTTTTCAAGGAATGACAGATTCCACACAAAAGTATTTATGCAGGGAAATTCAGAACAAACCAAGTCATCAAAAGTCCACCTCTATAACCGCAGCTTGATTTGTTTTATTATTTTGTGCATGATGAAGTATTGCAAAGCATGGGTTACTACTGTGCATTGAACCACCACTCTAAATGCTTTTGGAATTTTCTGTTGTATAGTTACAGGAAACTGGAAAAATGAAAAACCTTTCTGTTTTGTTTTTTTATTTTGTTTTGTTTTGTTTTCCTGTTTAACTCAATTCAATGTGGATCAATCAGACAAGGCTCCCAAACAATGTTGAATGTTCTTGTAGGTGTTTCACTTTAGTGAATGGCTAGATGCATCTACAGTGTGTTCAGACAGATGTCTGGGAATATGGACTTGACATTATGCAAGGAATATGATAGGGTTACAAGAAGCAACTTCTAAAATCACAGCAAAAATATATTCTTTTCTTATTCCTTGAAAATGATACTTGCAAGTTGCTTTCCAATGGCAGACAAACTAAGGGAGGGCCCACAGAAACCACAAATGATATAAAACCATTTCTTGACATAGAAAACATCTCCCCTTGAAATGCTTGAACCCGGGGGGTGGAGGTTTCAGTGAGCCGAGATCATGCCTCTGCACTCCAGCCTAGGCGACAGAGAGACTTCATCTAAAAAAAAAAAAAAAGAAAACATCTTTTGCTAAGTACAAGGGGATGACAGCAAGTCAGATTTCTTTAGTTATCAAGCGGAAGAAGTATTACAGCATTCTGCAAAGTATGCTGTGCTTAGGTTAAGCATTACTAATGTCAGTGTGCACTGGAAGTTTTAACTTCATTACCTGGTGTATTTTTCTGTCTTCACAGTAAGAGCTACCTGAGACTGGGTAATTTATGAATGAAAGAAGTTTAATTGACTCAGTTCTACAGGCTTAACAGGAAGCGTGACTGGGAGGCCTCAGGAAACTGACAATCATGGTGCAAGGTGAAGGGCAAGCAAACACCTTCTTCACATGGCAACAGGAGAGAGGAAGTGGGGAAGTGTCACACACTTTTAAATCATTATATTCTGTGGGAACTCATTCACTGCCATGTGAAGAGCAAGGGAAAATTCTGCCGCATGATCCAATCACCTCCCACCAGGCCGTTCCTCAAATATGACATGAGATTTGGGTGGGGACACAAATTCAAACCATATCACCTACTTTTTTTGTTTATTTGTTTTGTTTTGTTTTTTGAGACAGAGTCTCACTCTGTTGCCCAGGCTGGAGTGCAGTGGGACAATCTTGGCTCACTGAAACTTCTGCCTCCCTGGTTCAAACAATTCTCCTGCCTCAGCCTCCCAAATAGCTGGGACTACAGGTGCCCACCACTACGCCTGTCTAATTTTTGTATTTTTAGTAGAGATGGAGTTTCACCATACTGGCCAGGCTGGTCTCAAACTCCTGACCTTGTGAGCCTCCTGCCTCAGCCTCCCAAAGTGCTGGGATTGAAGTCGTGAGCCACTGTGCCTAGGCTTATCACTTGTGTATTGTTTGTTCAATTTTATTTTTTAAAATGTATTCTTGACTACACTTACTTCTTAATATACCACCAGTGGTAGTTTACAAAGTGGAAAAAGGTAGAGCAGTAGTTTTATCTGCATTAAAAATAGCTTGGCTGTTTGTTTTCATTAGTTCAGAGATTTGTATTTTATATGAGTTGACCATTACCCGTAGATGAAAGAAGACACTAGACAATGCTTATCCTTTGTTAACCTACAGGTCCCCCCATGTGAGATTTGAGAATCATATTTTAAATGGAGTCTTTAAGATTTTTCTTAATCATTCTGTAAATTTGACTTGTATTTCAGGCATAAATATACAAAAATTCTACATTTTCTCTACCCCTCACAATGGTGTGGCCATAGGAGACAAGCAAGGTAAATAATAAAATTAAATAAAATTTGGAATTTGATTCTTATTTATACAGTTATATAAAATATCTCAGAGATCCATAAAAAACAGGCAAAACCAAGAGGAAAAAAGAATATGAGATATAATAGAAAATTCTCAGACTTTTACATTACATGTAGCATGCTTATAGAAGAAATACTTAAGATGTAAAAACATACCATTCGAATCTGTCAGACAACAAATAAATTAGCAAAGGTAAAATAAAACATTGGAAATAGCATGAAGAAATTTGTATTTTTGTATACCAATAGTGATGGTGCAAAGTGCAATTTGGAAAATATGAATGAAACATTTGCATGCCTGGAACAGAACAATTCCATTTGCATCTTTTAGAAATTTTATCACAATCATACAAGATAAATACACAAGCTAATTTTTCAAATCATTGTATTGACAAATATAATCTCTAAACTTCCTAAACAACTAATAGTATAGCACTGGTTAAGGAAATCATATATAAGCATAAAGAAACGACAAGAAGAATGGCTAAGAGGAAGACAATGTATCTCCTTGGCTTTAGAAAGTTGTTTATTATATGTTTTTAAATGAAAAAAGTGAGTAGTACAGAAAATGCATGCACTTAATGCAGTGATTTGTATTTTGACATGTGAGCTAAGTGTAGCGGAAATAATATATACAAGGCTGCACTACACACACTGGTTCCTGACAGGAGAGTAGAGGGATGAAAGGATGGGGTAAGAAGAGCTGTTTTTCCTTTATTGTCTATAATTCTTATTCATTAAACTTGTGGGTTAATAGAAATGTGTTATTTTCAATATTTTATGAAGAACACAAAATAGTATAAATATTTTATTTAATTCTTCAGCTCTTCTCTAACCTGTGAAAATATGATAAATACAGGCTAATGTCACTACACTGGGGAAATTAGATAAGATAATTACATATTTTTTTATTTCTAAGATGTATTATAAATTTCACTCCATCTGACTTTAACTTTTAACTATTGTTACTATTGACCTACGATAATGCTTGCAAACTTCAAATACAGCTAATTACATAAAATTTGACATTTTTGCTGCTCAAAATAATTTGAAGAAACATCTTAGGAACATGATTTTAAATACTAGAACTAAAGTACTAACAAAACTCGATATTTATTTTAGCATAAGTCTGTGTCTGTTAGGCATGTGTCAGTCAACAGTAACCCATCATTTTTCTACTTTTACTCCCCTTCCTTTGCCACAGGAGTCAATGGCATGTTTTCTTATTCATGATCTCATTATTTGGGTTTAAAGCAGTCTTCCTCTGATATTACTCATGGACATATTATAATTTGAGAGTGTCTTACTAATGTGGCACTGCACAACCTAACAGCCAGAATTCTATTAGCAATACCAAAGAGAGTAATCCACAAATATTGCCTGGGTTCACTCCATCCCACTAAACTCTAAAAAATGTATAGGATTGATCAATCCATGGTGTGAATTGACCAAAGTCCACCCGGCTAACAGGTGATTTTAAACTAACTTGCCAAAATCTTGTCCACCTACATTATTTTTTACTGCATCTTCTGGGGGAACATTTGTATTCTCTTGCTGGTTTTTTAAGCCAAATTCATATAATCACCTTTAAAAATGAACTGATAGGAACAAATTTAGTAAAGAGCTAGAGTTTGGCTCAATGCTAGTATATACATTAGCTTGAATGATGTACAGCATTAGCTTTGAGAGCAGATTTGAGAACAAGTTTCCAATCATGCTTAAAACCTAAATGAATGTTAGAAAGACAAATATCATTTTATAATAACAGTTTTAAAACAAAATGAATCTAATTTTATTATGGTATGAAATCAATACCTATTACTTATAAGCAATTAAAAATATATAGTCCTCTAGCTGTTGGCAATTTTTGTCTACTATATGACCTTCCCGCATATTATCCCATATGAGTCCATATTTACCATGCTAATGCTTTCTATTTGTTCTCTATTTATTAAAATGTATTAGCTCATTTTTTAATTTTTTATACCCATGTCAAACATTTTAACAATTGCATGATATACCATCTTATTTTTTGCTTACACACTTTTCTGTTTGCCTATGTTTCCTATTTTGACTAAGACTGACAAATATTGTTTAAATTTTATTGACATTTGTTAACATTTGATACTTTGATCACTTCTTATGTTCAGTATCTTTAGGATAAATTTCCAGAGGTTAAATTGTCAAATAAAAAGTATATATTTATATATGTATGTTTTGAATACTTTACATATATCTCTCTATGTATTGGATACTTGACATATATTGGCATAAAGTGCACCAAGTAACAATTCAAATCCATTGCACACACTCTAACAAACAATAAATAGTCTTATTCTCAAATATTTTATGAATTTAGCAAATTGGAAACCTGGTGTTTTTTACAAGGTGTGTTTCTTTTGATAGTGAAGTTGAATATTGTCCCATACATTTTTAACCACATCTACTTCTCACTTTGTATGACAGATTTATGTGACCAAATAGAATCAATTATTTTCTCTCTAGTTGTCTCTTTGGGGATAAGCAATGTATTTGCTACTCTATGCTAGACATTTTGCCAAATATTGTTGCTAAGAATATGAAAATATATCACAGTCAGACATTACTGCAGTATTGTCCCCCAGTGTAATAAATGCTAAGTTAATAAGATGTAAGAGTGCATTGTACATAGAAGAAAATGTCAATTAATGGGATAAGAGCAGTTGATGGTAGAACACTTAGTCTACGTTATGCAATTACTTCAATGCTACTTGGTGACCCACAAAGTCTTTTGGGTCTTGTCTTAGAATTTTCATCAACAATCAAGGCACATTTATTTCAACTAACATTTTATAAATAAACATTCTCACGAAGATGGGCTTAGAATCTGAAAACTGCTATAAGATATCTGGAGACATTCCAGAAGGGGAATAGGGTGATAATTCATCACCCCGCAAATATAAGTTTTCAGTATCACAAAATACGGCTATTTGTACATGTCATCATGAAAAATCCTTGGTAGTAAAATCTTTGGTGCATATTAACCATTGTATTATCTAGCCAGCAAAGTTGAACTCCCAGGATAATGTCTGAGTGTCAGAAAGTCACCTACAATTACAGAATTCTTGAAAGTGAGAATTGAAAGGAACCACAGAAACAATGTATAGCTCTAATTCCTTACTTTACTTATTTATTTATTTATTTTGTTTGTTTGTTTTTTTGAGACACAGTCTCGCTCTATCACCCACACTGAAGTGCAGTGAGGCAATCCTGACTCACTGCAAGCTCCGCCTCCCGGGTTCACGCCATTCTCCGGCCTCAGCCTCCTAGAGATGGGGTTTCACCGTGTTAGCCAGGATGTTCTTAATCTCCTGACCTCGTGATCTACCCGCCTTGGCCTCCCAAAGTGCTGGGAGCCACCGTGCCCAGCCTAGTTCCTTACTTTAAATGAAAGAATTGAAGTCCAAGGAGTGGAGTGCATTTACGAGGTGGTGCAAAAGTAACTGCGGTTTTGTCGAGTAGAAACCGCAATTACTTTTGCACCAACCTAATACAAAGGCCCAAATTAAGTTATTGTTGTCAGGTGGAACTAAAATCTGCAGTCTCTCAATTCAGTCTTTCATGGAAATGTGGAGAAGTTGATGAGAATTTGGTATGAATATACTCTCTATAAGTGAACATCTAAAGGGAAATCATAGTAAAGAAATGGATATGCACAGTAATGAACTGAAATGAAATACCCTAACCATCAATCCTGAGGGACATAAGCTTTATATCTTTGAGTTTCAAGTTCCAGGCAAAGTGTCCAACTCATGAAAAGTTCTTGGAACTGTAGTTGAAAACTGCTTAACAGTTTCATGAATTGTTCGTAAAATATCAGGATGAGTTATCATAATTTTCTTTTGTTTTCTTTTTTCTTTTCTTTTTTTTTTTTTTTTTTTTTGTCAAAAGTAGAAACTGCAGGAGATGGGTACCAGAAATATTGGGCAGCATGGGCTTAAATCTTCAAATACAGCTGGAGAATTTGAAATGCCAGGGCTGATATTACATCCCAATGAATTCCTGTATAGTAACATGAATTGTACAGAAAAACAAAACAAAACAAAACAACAACAAAAAAAACCCAGTTCTGTTCAACATTATATAACTTCCAATCAGGAAAGTCACCTTTGACCAAATACTTGAAGAGAGAATTATAGAGATTCATAGGCAGACCCAAAACATTTGAATCCTTTTTGTACGTATCATATAGATTAAGCATAGGTCCCCTCAAAGTTGAACTTTTTTGTTCTCATAGAATTTCCTAGTCAAAAGCTCAGGTGTCCCTAAAGTATATGTCTAGCTAGCTAGTGCTGGTCCCAAAGGCAGGTTTGCAGCCAGTCAGCTGATTATCTTGTACGACTGACACATCACAAATCTCCTAAGGATTCCTGCATGGTTCGCTTTTTTTTTTTTTTTTTTTTTTTTTCTGGAGTATAGCTGTTGTTGGCCAGGGTTGGAATGCAATGAGATGATCTCAGCTTACTGCAACCTCCACCTACTGGGTTCCAGAGATTCTCCTGCCTCAGCATCCTCAGTAGCTTAGATTATATGGGCCCGCCAGCATGCCTGGCTAATTTTTGTATTTTTAGTAGAGACAGGGTTTCACCATGTTGGCCAGGCTGGTCTTGAACACCTGACCTCAGGTAACCCACCTGCCTCAGCCTCCCAAAGTGCTGGGATTACAGGCGTGAGCCACTGTGCCCAGCTGTGGTTCACCTTCAGCAACTAGGGAGCTGAGATTTCCATTCCTGGCCACAATTTTCATGTGTTTTCAGTAAGAAAAACCAGATGCAGGTACAGTTGTCTTTTACAGTTCATAAAATTTCAAAAAGAATATATTCTATTTTTCTCTTCCCTACAAAGCTCTTCCAAAGTTTACCAGTCATCCATGACCTTGCTATTGAAGCATAACCTCTGACACTTGTGCAACCCAAAGCAGTACAACCAAAACCCACACCACAAGCAGTGCACCTGTTTAAACCATCTGCAGAGCCCTGATTGAATAAATTTCCCTTGTCTTCATTAGTACTAAGAGTTCTCATGGCTGAAGCTGAATTCAGCAATGAAGCCATCTATGGAACTATTGCTGGTCTCACCCCTATTTATGCAGGTAGTGCCAATGAACATTTTTACATTTCATGGAAATGCCTTAGAAATCTATTGATTAGCTCATTTCAGAAGTGAGAAAACCTAAACATCTGATTGGATAAATGACCCATCTCTTGTAAGATCACTGAAGTATGGCTGGGTGCAGTGGCTGACACATATAATCCCAGCACTTTGGGAGGCCAAGACAGGTGGATCACGGGGTCAGGAGTTCAAGATCATCCTGGCCAAGATGGTGAAACCTCATCCTTACTAAAAAAGAACACAAAAAGTTAGCCGAGCATGTTGTTGAGTGCCTATAATCCCAGCTACTCAGGAGGCTGAGGCACAGAATTGCTGGAACCTGGGAGGTGAAGCTTGCAGTAAGAAAAGGTCATGCCTCTACACTCCAGCCTGGGTGACAGAGCAAAATTTCATAAAATAAAATAAAATAAAATAAAATAAAATAAAATAAAATAAAATAAAATAAAATAAAATAAAATAAAATAAAATAAAATAAAATAAAATAAAACAGGATCACTGATATACTGGCAGGCACAATCTAAAACAAAGTTTTGTTTCTTTCAGTCCAAGGTCCCTTGTAAAACTCATTCAGAACATTCAAGTTTGATTCTGCTCAATGCAGTTTTCTCCTATCATATATGTTCATTTGGAGAAGGAATATTAGATATTGCTTGAGGAGACACATAGTTTGTTTTTAAGGATCTTTTCCAATACAAAAAAAAAAAAAAATGAAACTACCTGTGGTTGAAAACACTATGATGATAGTGTGCCATTGTGTAACTATTGTTAAAATATCAACCAAGGGGTGTACCCAAATTGGCCGAATAGGAAGAGCTCCAGCCTCCAGCTCCCAGTGTGAGCAACAGAGAAGATGGGTGACTTCTGCATTTTGAACCGATGTGCAGACTGACACCTCACATCTCACATGGTGGGGTACACTCCAGAGACAAAACTTCCAGAGCAAGAATCAGATAGCAACACTCGCTGCTCAGCAATATTCCATCTTCTACAGCCTCCACTGCTGATACCCACACAAACAGGGTCTAGAGTGAATGTGAAGAAGACTCCAACAGACCTACAGCTGAAGGTCCTGAATGTTAGAAGGAAAACTAACAAATAGAAATGACACCCACACCAAAACCCCATCAGTACATCACCATCACAAAGACCAAAGGCAGATAAAACCACAAAGATGGGGAAAAAGCAGGACAGAAAACCTGGAAATTCAAAAAACCAGAGCACATCTCTCCCTCCAAAGGAATGCAGCTCATTGCCAGCAATGGAAAAAAAGCTGGATGGAGAATGAATTTGATAAGTCAAGAGAAGAAGCCTTCAGTTTATCAAACTTCTCAGAGCTAAAGAAGGAACTACGTAACCAGTGCAAAGAAATGAAAAAGCCTTGAAAAAAGATTTGACAAACGGCTAACTAGAATAACCAATGTAGAGAAGTCCTTAAAAGAACTGATAAAGATGAAAACCATAACACAAGAACTACGTGACAAATGCACAAGCTTCAGCAACCAACTCAATCATCTGGAAGAAAGAGTATCAGCAATTGAAGATCAAATGAATGAAATGAAGTAACAAGAGAAGTGCAGAGAAAAAAGAGTAAAAAGAAATGAACAAAGCCTCCATGAAATATGGGATTATGTGAAAAGAACAAATCAACGTCTGATTGGTGTGGCTGAAAGTGATGGGGAAAATGGAACCAAGTTGGAAAACACTCTGCAGGACATCATCCAGGAGAACTTCCCCAACCTAGTAAGGCAGGCCAACATTCAAATTCAGGAAATACAGAGAATGCCACAAAGTTCCTCTGGAAGAGCAACTCCAAGACACATAATTGTCAGATGCACCAAAGTTGAAATGAAGCAAAAAATGTTAAGGGCAGCCAGAGAGAAAGATCGGGTTTCACACAAAGGGAAGCCCATCAGACTAACAGCACATCTCTCAGAAGAAACTCTCCAATCCAGAAGAGAGTGACGGCCAATATTCAACATTCTTAAAGAAAAGAATTTTCAACCCAGAATTGCATATCCAGCCAAAGTAAGTTTCATAAGCCAAGGAGAAATAAAATCCTTTACACACAAGCAAATGCTTAGAGAATTTGACACTACCAGGCATGCCCTACAAGAAATCCTGAAGGAAGTACTAAACATGGAAAGGAACAACTGGTACCAGCCATTGCAAAAACATGTCAAAATGTAAAGACCATCGAGGCTAGGAAGAAACTGCATCAACTACTGAGCAAAATAACCAGTTAATATCATAACGACAGGATCAAGTTCACACATAATAATATTAACCTTAAATGTAAGTGGACTAAATGGTCCAATTAAAAGACACAGAATGGCAAATTGGATAAAGAGTCAAGACCAATCAGTTTGCTGCATTCAGGAGATCCATCTCACGTGCAGAGACACACATAGGCCCAAAATAAAGGCATGGAGGAAGATCTACCAAGCAAATGGAAAACAGAAAAAAGCAGGGGTTGCAGTCCTAGTCTCTGATAAAACAGATTTTAAACCAACAAAGATCAAAAGAGACAAAGAAGGCCATTACTTAATGGTAAAGGGATTAATTCATCAGGAAGAGCTAGCTATCCTAAAAATATATGCACCCAATACAGGAGCACCCAGATTCATAAAGCAAGTCCTTAGAGACTTACAAAGAGACTTACACGCCCATACAATAATAATGGCAGACTTTAACGCCCCACTGTCAATATCAGACAGATCAATGAAACAGAAAGTCAACAAGGATATCCAGAAATTGGACTCAATTCTGCTCCAAGTGGCCTAATAGACATCTACAGAACTCTCCACACCAAATCAACAGAATATACATTCTTCTCAGCACCACATCGCACTTACTCCAAAATTGACCACATAATTGGAAGTAAAGCACTCCTCAGCAAATGTAGAAGAATAACAAACTGTCTCTCAGACCACAGTGCAATCAAACTAGAACTCAGGACTAGGAAACTCAATCAAAACAGCTCAACTACATAGAAACTGAACAGCCTGCACCTAATGTCTACTGGGTACATAACAAAATGAAGGCAGAAATAAAGATGTTCTTTGAAACCAATGAGAACAAAGATACAATGTACCAGAATCTCTGGAACACATTTAAAGCAGTGTGTAGAGGGAAATTTATAGCACTAAATTCCCACAAGAGAAAGCTGGAAACACCTAAAATTGACACCCTAGCATCACAATTAAAATAACTAGAGAAGCAAGAGCAAACACATTCAAAAGCTAGCAGAAGGCAAGAAATAACTAAGATCAGAGCAGAACTGAAGGAGATAGAGACACAAAAACCCTTCAAAAAATCAATGAATCCAGGAGCTGGTTTTTTGAAAAGATCAACAAAATTGATAGACCACTAGCAAGACTAATAAAGAAGAAAAGAGAGAAGAATCAAATAGATGCAATAAAAAATGATAAAGGGGATATCATCACCAACCCCACAGAAATACTACGACTATCAGAGAATACTATAAACATCTCTATGCAAATAAACTAGAAAACCTAGAAGAAATGGATAATTTTCTGGACACTTACATTCTCTCAAGACTAAACCAGGAAAAAGTTGAATCACTGAATAGACCAGTAGCAGACTCTGAAATTGAAGCAACAGTTCATAGCCTAAAACCAAAAAAAGCCCAGGACCAGATGGATTCACAGTTGATTTCTACCAGGTACAAAGAGGAGTTGGTACCATTCCTTCTGAAACTATTCCAATCAATAGAAAAAGAGGAAATCCTCCCTAACTCATTTTATGAGGCTACCATCATCCTGATACCAAAGCCTGACAGAGATGCAACAAAAAAAGATACAACAAAAAAAGATAATTTTAGGCCAGGCGTGGTGGCTCAAGCCTGTAATCCCAGCACTTTGGGAGGCTGAGATGGGCAGATCACAAGGTCAGGAGATCAAGACCATCCTGGCTAACATGGTGTGAAACCCCATCTCTACAAAAAAAAAAAAAAAAAAGGATAATTTTAGACCAATATCCCTGATGAACATTGAGGCAAAAATCCTCAATAAAATACTGGCTGACCGAATCCAGCAACACATCAAAAAGCTTATCTACCATGATCAAGTGGGCTTCATCCCTGGGATGCAAGGCTGGTTTAACATATGCAAATCAATAAACATAATATAGCATTATAAACAGAACCAAAGACAAAAACCACATGATTATCTCGATAGATACAGAAAAGGCCTTTGACAAAATTCAGCAGTGCTCCAAGCTAACAACACTCAATAAATTCGGTACTGATGGGATGTATCTCAAAATAGTAAGAACTATTTATGGCAACTCACAGCCAATATCATACTGAATGGGCAAAAACTAGAAGGATTCCCTTTGAAAACTGGTGCAAGACAGGGATGCCCTCTCTCACCACTCCTATTCAACATAGTGTTGGAAGTTCTGGCTAGGGCAATCAGGTAAGAGAAAGAAATCAAGGGTGTTCAGTTAGGAAAAGAAGAAGTCAAATTGTCCCTGTTTGCAGATGACATGATTGTATATTTAGAAAACCCCATTGTCTAGCCCAAAATCTCCTTAAGCTGATAAGCAACTTCAGCAAAGTCTCAGGATACAAAATCAATGTGCAAACATCACAAGCATTCTTATATACCAGTAACAGACAAATAGAGAGCCAAATCATGAATGAACTCCCATTCATAATTGCTTCAAAGAGAATAAAATACCTAGGAATCCAACTTACAAGGGATGTAAAGGACCTCTTCAAGGAGAACTACAAACCACTGCTCAGTGAAATCAAAGAGGACACAAACAAATGGAAGAACATACCATACTCATGGATACAAAGAATCAATGTCATGAAAATGGCCATACTGCCAAGGTAATTTCTAGATTCAGTGCCTTCACCATTAAGCTACCAATGACTGTCTTCACAGAATTGGAAAAAACTGCTTTAAAGTTCATATGGAACCAAAAAAGATGCCATATTGCAAAGACAATCCTAAGCCAAAAGAACAAACTAGAGGCATCACGTTACCTGACTTCAAACTATACTACAAGGCTACAGTAACCAAAACAGCATGGTACTGGTACCAAAACAGAGATATAGACCACTGGAACAGAACAGAGCCCTCAGAAATAATAACACACATCTACAGCCATCTGGTCTTTGACAAACCTGATAAAAACAAGAAATGGGGAAAGATTCCCTATTTAAAAAATGGTGCTGTGAAAATTGGCTAGCCATAAGTAGAAAGCTGAAATTGGATCCTTTCCTTACTCCTTATATGAAAATTAATTCAAGATGAATTAGAGACTTAAATCTTAGCCCTAAAACCATAAAAACTCTAGAAGAAAACCTAGGTAATACCATTCAGGACATAGGCATGGGCAAGGACTTCATGTCTAAAACACCAAAAATAATGGCAACAAAAGCCAAAGTTGACAAATGGGATCTAATTAAACTAAAGAGCTTCTGCACAGCAAAAGAAACTACCATCAGAGTGAATAGGCAACCTACAAAATGGGAGAACATTTTTACAATCTACTCATCTGACAAAGGGCTAATATCCAGAATCTACAAAGAACTCAATCAAATTTACAGGAAAAAAGCAAACAACCCCATCAAAAAGTGGGCAAAGGATATGAACAGACACTTCTCAAAAGAAGACTTTTGTATAGCCAACAGATACATGAAAAAATGCTCATCATCACTGGCCATCAGAGAAATGCAAATCAAAACCACAATGAGATACCATCTCACACCAGTTAGAATGGCAATCATTAAAAATCAGGAAACAACAGGTACTGGAGAGGATGTGGAGAAATAGGAAAATTTTTACACTGTTGGTGGGATTGTAAACTAGTTCAGCCATTGTGGAAAACAGTGTGGCGGTTTCCTCAAGGATCTAGAACTAGAAATAGCATTTGACCCATTACTGGGTATATACCCAAAGGATTATAAGTCATGCTGCTATAAAGACACATGCACACATATGTTTATTGTGGCACTATTCACAATAGCAAAGACTTGGAATCAACCCAAGTGTCCATCAGTGACAGACTGGATTAAGAAAATGTGGCACATATACACCATGGAATACTATGCAGTCATAAAAAAGGATGAGTTTGTGTCCTTTGTAGGGACATGGATGCAGCTGGAAACCATCATTCTCAGCAAACTATCACAAGAACAGGAAACCAAATACCTCATGTTCTCACTCATAGGTGGGAATAGAACAATGAGAACACTTTGACACAGGAAGGGGAACATCACACACTAGGTCCTATTGTGGGGAGGGGGAGGGATAGCATTAGGAGGTATACCTTATGTGAATGATGAGTTAATGCGTGCAGCACACCAACATGGCACATGTATACATATGTAACACGTTGTGCACACATACCCTAGAACTTAAAGTATAATAAAAAATATATATATTTAGATAGATAGATATAGATATAGATACAGATAGATATATAGATAGATATATATAAGCCAACCTTTCTAACTGTTCATTTGTAAAGTCATATTCTTGAGTTCTTTTTTGGAAAAATTCATTCACTCATTCATTTATAAAATTCTACTTTTTATGCCTTTCCCTATTTACAGATTTTCTGTCCATGGTCAACAAAAATGATGAGCTACAATTTAGGTTCTCACACAAGAAGCAGTCATATCCATCTTTCCAGCAAGACATCCTCCATTCCTTTTTTCAGCTGCCTCCTTCCTTTTTGTGTTTGAGGAAATTTTACCAATTTTCCCCCTTACAGAAAGCCATATATGCATCCTCAAGCTGTTTTTCTCCTCTTTGAAGGGGAAGTAAGTACATGAATTTAACAATTTTAATAATCAGCTACTTTATTTTTACTGGATGTCACTTATATAATCTCACTTTCTGTATGGGTTTTACATGCTCTACATGCCAAAAACACTACATTACATTCCATCTTGCTTTATAAGTTGAAGTATTAAACTGTTTAATACCTGTATTAGTAATTCACTCATGTGTAATCAAAAATGAAAATGGATGTGCATCTGTCAACATGAACACCTTTTCAAAAGAGTTATCCAGAAATATTTAATATTTCTTCAAGGGACAGATAATTTGATTTTATTTATTAACTGACTGTATCCATTTTTGTTTTGTTTCTTTCTTTTTTTTTTTTTTTTTTTTGAGACGGAGTCTCGCTGTGTCACCCAGGCTGGAGTGCAGTGGCCGGATATCAGCTCACTGCAAGCTCCACCTCCCGGGTTTACACCATTCTCCTGCCTCAGCCTCCTGAGTAGCTGGGACTACAGGCGCCCGCCAACTCGCCCGGCTAGTTTTTTTTTTGTTTTTTTTTTTTTTTGTATTTTTTAGTAGAGAAGGGGTTTCGCCGTGTTAGCCAGGATGGTCTCTATCTCCTGACCTCGTGATCCACCCGTCTCAGCCCCCCAAAGTGCTGGGATTATAGGCTTGTCTCTATTCTTATAATTAGTTTGTGACGTAGAAAAATAGGGCCTGAAAGACAACACTTCTGAAATTGAGATATTGTTTAATATTTTATCGGGCTTCAGTGATTCAATTTGGCTTAGATGATGCAGATGTAGATGTGTGGTTTGACTCTGAACTCATTACTTTGACACTGATTTCTAAAACACAGATGTCTATTGCCTGCTACAGTTTTGAAAATAATGATATTAGCACTCATGGCTTATTTATTGTTAGGGCAGTCCTCTTCAGGTAATTTCTGACCCAGGTCATACCAGCCCACTGATGTCAATGGGGCAACTAGGTCAGGCCCTGCTTTAATTAATCTGAAATCATTTGAACGTCACTTCTAATTTATAGTAATTGCTATCTCCCAAAATTGACTCATCGGCTCTACTGTTTCCTTCAAAGGTTTAACATGATAATGTGATTGTTATGTCTCAACTGTATTTCAAAACACAAATTTTTCTATCTTAAATTCCTTTTGGACCTGCAGGTTTGCATGTATGCATGCACATGCACATACACACAAATTAATCTGGAAAGCGTAATGTGTCCTATTGGGCAAGAAATAAAGCCCTACACCACAACAACACATGTCATCATGATGGTTAAAAAAAGACCATTTGAGTGGAAATACCTTATAGACAGAGAGCTCTGTAAGTATGTGTGCTTGAAATAGAGTCTTCAATTTTGAAGAGATATGTTTTCAAATTTTTGCAAATTTCCAAATTAATGGAATCCAGCAGAGTGCATGCTCCAATCGATAAAGATGGTGAAGATAGCCATGGGTATTTTTTGTTGGTACCCAGACAGCAAAGATAAAGTGAGGATGCCCCATAGAAAAAACTGCCTTTGCTGTGATGAGTAGAGAACAATTAAAAACCTGTAGACTTCTAAATCATTAAGATCCAGAGGTACTGCTCACAACACCACGAAACTTTGGAATGTGCTTCTGCAGACCACACTTGCCCAGAATATGAATCAATGCTTTGGCAAAATTCATAATCTTTCCTGTCTGTGGAATTTAATGGTCACTTATGAGTAGTCCTAAAGGAGGACTCAAGTCTGGGAATGTCATGAGCCCAGTGCATTGTTTGTACAATCTGGAAGGGAGGTCATCCTCCCAACACATGGCGCAGTGCTAATTACACACACCTTTCCTGAGTCCAAATAAGAACTGTAAACTTAAAGAATTCATAAGGAGCAGAATTCATGGATACAGCAAGTCTGTAGGGAATCAAATTATGTCAGATTAATATTTTTGGCATAGAAGACATATTTCCCTGTCTTGAACATGGCTCTATTTTGAGTTTCCCAATATGGGAGAGTGTCTTCCATGTCAAAAATAATAAGTATTTTACTACCAATCGATATTCTTTCGATGTGGCAGAGAAATGGTATGGTACTACTAAAAAAATTCCAACAACACATCAAATATGGAAATATCAACTGGTCAGTGTCATGATATCACTTTAGCTTTAAAATCATTTGATTTTGACACAGATAAGGAAACCATTCAGTCATTCCTCAAATAGATACAAGTTAGGGAGGATAATTGTATTATTTTGAAACACATAATAACCACCACCATGCAAGCAATCCCTCAACAAATGTTTTGTCCACCTCAATTCTTTATTGGAAATACATGAAACAAGTATCCTAAAGGGCAGTGAAAATCTTTTCTGACCACTAAAGGAAAAAGTCACTCCTTTCTTTATGTATTTGACTATATGTATTTTTTAAGTATTACTTTCTACTCAATTTAAATACGTGACATCACTTGAAAGATCATTTGTCAGTTGTTTACAGGATTAGGAATGTACTTAAGTTAATAAAATATGTAACATTCCTGAAAGAAATTCATTTCTGAAAATTCAGCACTAGGTTTTGATCCTTTAATTTTCCTCAATAATTTTTTGTGCATGTGAATTTTGTTTACACAATAAATTTCTGCCTTCTGGTATATATATATGATACATATAACCTAATATGTATCAGAGGGCACCAATTTATACACTGATATATTTATATATGTATGTGTGTATGTTTGTGTGTAAATCATATATATATAAAACCTGATATGTTATATATAACCTGACATGTTACACATATATAACGTGATATGTTGCATTTATATAAACTGATATATATATATAACCTAATGTGTTATATATATAGCCTGTTGTTATATAAATAACCTGATATATACAGTATTTTTGCTATCTCTGTATGTCTTCATTTTCTTGTATTTATAATATTAAAATTTAATACTAACATCTGAGTTCCATGGAAATTAACTGTATTCTAATAGTCTAAGTTACCCCTTATCTCTGCCTATTTGAAGACTTAAATCTCTTTTTACTATAAGACCTTCACTTTAAGGACTAAAAATATCATGATGAAATTAACTGGATATTTGTCTCAACTCTCCACTTCATCATTTATAGACAGCCAAATGTGAGCAATGCACAGGTTTCAACAATTAAAATCAGAACCTTCTGCTGTAAGATGTCTCCTGTGATGGATGCATTTAAATAAGACATTCACACATTGGACGTCACGTTGGCTCAATTCAGAACCAAAAAACAGTTAAATCGCAGGATATGTCCATCTGACAGGAAGCTGTGTGATGGCTCATAATGGCAGACATCATTTTATCTTCTAAGTGATAGAATTATTCTCCCAAAGCAAACAATATGAATTTAGCTGATAGAATTATTCTCCTAAAGCAAACAATATGAATTTAGCTGCTATCTTATTTTAGACTTGTCTGTATGATACAAAATGGCACATATGGATTGAGGGTTTATAGGAGATGAAGTCAGTAAAAGCATTGGGAAAAAAATGGAAGAGTCCCTCAAAATAGAGTCAACATTTAACATGTGTAATCATTTAAATAATGAAATTAGTTATTTAATTACTAAACACGAATGATCACATTTAAAATAAACATGATCACGACATCTACTTCCACAGAGCCCAATGTCTAAATCAGGCATGAAGAAAAAAGTTGAAAAATGCTCAAAATGTTGTCAGATGATCAAAATGTTTTTCATTATCAGAAAAAGAATTGGAAATGTCTCTGATAATTTTAACAGCTAATGGAGCTATTACAACAAATGCACCAATGGAGAGATGAGGGACAGAAGGTTTCCCAGGATGCAGATTTCTAATAAACCTTGCCATTTTTCTTGAAAACTCACAATGCAGCAAAAGAATATTAAACAACAAATTGATATTTTCCCTGGGGTACCACTGTAAGTGCAAAGAGTATGGAGAAAATGACTAGTCAGACAGCAAATATGTACTGAGAGACAGACTTTGAGTTAAGACTGTATCCTAAAGTTATTTTATAAAAGTTGTGTTTTGTAGTCAGGATAACATGTATTAGGAGAAGAACATTTTATAATAAGGACTCTGTGTGGGTTTCATTTTGAAAAAGTAACCTACTGTGCATTAAGCAAGAGGCCAATATGTGTTTTTCAGGTCTCTTTTCCTAAATTAGGAGTAGCTGTTGCTATTTCTATGTGAAAACTCAAGACTAGCATCTTGTGCTGTAAGTGAAGTGAAGATATTTGGCTGTAAGAACTCATAAAATGTACTGATATAGAGTCATTGCCTGTTTTTGTCATTCATACCCAGAGATAGGAACACTGTGATTTACATGAGGCATGTCTTTTATTGGCGACAAGCAAAAATAGTCACTTGGCAGGTGTGCAATACTAAATAGCAGTAGTCAATGAAGCAGCAGTCAAAGGGGCAATAGAGGGACAGATTCTGTGAGATTTCTATAGAAGAAGAGATTGATTTCCAACTGGAATAGTGAGAAAAGCCTTTCTGGAAGATCCCAGGTTATCCCTGGTTCTACAGATGGATTGCTGAGTTTCTGCCATTCCACCTTTAGTGTTTGTTAATTCCAGTCTGTAAATATAAACTACTCTTCACTGCTCTCCTAACACAGTCATTCATATTCTTGGCATGAATTTTTCAAAAAAGGAACACACACCTATATATTGTGCATCTGCCATGCATTCAGAACTGTACTGCATTTGGGAGTCCTTGCATGCATTCAGCTTTGCAACCAGAAATATTTCACATTGTCTTAATGAAGCCCACATTTGTCTTGCTTTGGTGCAGGAAATATCATATAGTGTGTGAGGATACAAACATCAGCTGTCAATGAATAACTCATTCATTCTATTGGTAAACAACATTTGAGTGTGTTTTGACAGTTTTGGACTAGCCAGAACTAATGCAGCAAGCAATCCAGGAGCCAAGAAGGAATGATCAGAGTAACACAAAACACTGATGTGAAATGTAAGGCAAAATAAATAAATAAATTAGAGATGTGGTCTGAGATGGAGGAAGCACATATCCCTAAAACATTCTGGGTACACATAAAATTTAATTTCGGAGTGCTTGATAAATAATAAGAGAATTCCACTGAAGAGAAATCAAAGTGTGCCCTAGGACAAAGTCACTTTTGAGCCCCTCAGGTATAATTTGACTTAAAGAAAGTATAAATGTGCTCTGGGTGGAACTTAAAAATAAAGAATTGAAGCATTTCAAAATTGTAGATGGCAAAAAATGGTATTTTAGGTAATGAATATGTGAATTAGCTCAGCTTAATTATTCCACATTGTATTCATAAGTCATCACATCAGTTGGTATGACATAAACATATACAACTATAATTTATTAATTTGTGATTGAAAAAAAAAACAAGTAGAAGCAAACTTACCTAAATATAAGGAATACCTCCTTCTTTCACCTTTGAATGTGGGCTGGACATCATAACTGGCTTCCAAAAATTAGCATATGGAAAGGGAGAGACGGAAGTTTCAAGGTGGAGGAACCAGGCAAACATTACTTTAGCCAGTGACTTCATGTTGAGGGTATGCACTTGTGATTAAATATCAAGAAAAGGATGCCTCACCTCCAAAGTCTCCTTCTCCAGAAGAGTGGAAACACTGCAGTCTCATCAGCACAGTCACCCCAAACTAATCATGAGAAAAGCATTAGATACATTAAAACTCAGGGCATTCTGCAAAATGCCTGACCAGGGCTCTCAAATCCATCAGTCATCAAAAAAAAAAAAAAAAAAAAAAAAAAAAAAAAAAATGACAGTCTGAGAAATTTTCTCAGCCAACCTTGACTAGGAAGAAATGATTACATGCAATGATGAATCCTGGCTTGAGTCCTAGAGGAGAACATGGACTTTGAAAGGAAAACTAGTAAAACCCAAGTAAAACCTTGTGTTTAGTTAAGATTAATGTACCAACATTGATTCCTTAGTTGTGACAAAGGTACTATAGTGATAGAAAACTTTAACACTAACAGTAGCTGAGTGAGCAGTAGATGGAGCTCTCTGTGCTATCTTCGCATCTTTTTTGTGAACCTGAAACTGTTCTAAATATATATATATATATTTAAACTGGAAGGAATCATTGGCAGGGCAGGAGGCAGTGAAATCAGGAATAAAAGTTGGAGATTAGGGTTTGTTCTGTCATAATAGGAAGATGACCCACTGTTAAGGATGATCTGATCAAGGATAATAGGGTAGTTAGGAGGTTTGTGAACCAAAGACTAAGAGATTGTTAAGGAGAACCCTGTGCAAAACTGAAGAGGAAGGAAAGAAATAACTACAGAAGGAGTTTGGTAGAAAGACCTGATGAACTTTGTACTGGGGAATAGAAGACTAATTTGATAGTGAATCACTGAAAGATAAAGGTTTGAACCTAACTGCCCAGGGAAATTGCACTGTCATTTGCAGAAATGAAATCATGCCAGGGAAAATCAATGCAAGAGGAAGAAGGATTCAGTTTAGGACATACTGACTTAGGAAAGAGAGGACATCCAAGTGCAGGAAGATGTAATGACCTGGTAAGTACTTTTAAATGGATATCAGATGTGATAAAGCAGAACAATGTAACCTAAGAAAAATGTGGAAAGAGATACACATTGGAAATCTGAGCTGGAGTTTACAGGCATGGGAGAAGAAACTAGCTGAACTCCAGCAAGAACATAAAGGGTGGTTAGGGGGAAAGAGTTGAGGACAGTCCTGAGGAAGCAAAGAATGAAGTCCAAAGGGAATCACAGGTCAGGCACATTCACTCATGCCTGTAATCCCAGCACTTTGGAATGCCAAAGTAGGCAGATTACCTAAGGTCAGGTGTTCAAGACAAGCCTTGCCAATATGGCAAAATACTTTCCCTACCAAAAATCCAAAAATTAGCCAGACGCGCTGGTGAGTACCTTTAATCCCAGCTACTCTGAGAGACTGAGGTGGAGGAATCACTTGAACCCGAGAGGCAGAGGTTGCACTGAATCGGGATCATGCCATTGCACTACAGCCTAGACAACAGAGTGAGAGTCAATCTTAAAAAAAAAAAAAAAAAAAAAAAAAAAACGAAATTACAGCTCTCCAGAGTCACGGGCTCCAGTAGTAGCAGAGAGGTGAAGGGGTGCATGGAGAAGGTTACTCAGCTTTGACACAGTTGACATTTTGGGCTGGATGATTCTTTGTGGTGGGACACATTTTGTACGTGTAAGATGCTTATTTAGCAGCATCCCTGTCCTCCGCCCACAAGATGGCAGTCTAGTCACTCCTCTAATATGGACAATGAAAAATTTGTCCAGATACTGCCAAGTGTCTGCTTGGGGATACAGTCAACTTAATCGAGAACCACTGATTTTGTGTTAAACTTCAGTTTGTGAGAGACAAAAGAGGAGAGTGAAATAAAAAAAAAAAAAAGAGACAAAGAAGAAAGAGAGATTGTTACATCTATTTCTGCTTTGTAAAAAATGTCAAAATCCAGGCCCCAGGATGGGTACATTTGCAAATATCATCTCATACTATCTGTGGGATGAATTACATAGATAGGAAATCTGTGCATTGTGCATGTTACTTTCAATGAAGCTATGGTTTCACAAGAACTAATTCCCTCTCTGAGTGGAAAGAATGATTCTATTTTTACAGGCCAAAATCCCAGGCTGGGCTACCTCCCAGATCACATACATAGCCACAAATGCCCAGTAAAATTTATTCTTTCTGTGCATGAGGTGGCACTCCTTGTAGAATACACCCTTATCCTGTACCCCTGGAATGATGTAAGGAGAAGAGCTCTTCACCTCTGTTATACTCTTCTCTACAACATGGAACCAAAGTTTAGTGCTCACAAAACCATCTGATAAACCCAGTCCAATTAAGGGACACTCTACAAAATATCTGAGTACTCCTCTTCAAAATTGTCAAGGTCATGAAGACAAGGAAAAACTAATTAGTTGCCAAACATGGCAGGAAGCCAGTGAATCATCATGACATGATCCCAACATGGGATCCTGAGTGGAATCTTGGAACAGAGAAAGGTTGTCCATGGAAACACAGAGAAAATCCCCGCAAAGTCTGGAATTTAGATCATGGCAACTTACCAATCTTAATGTCTTCATTTTGACAGATGTTCTGTTGTTTGATAAGATGTTAACATTAGGAGAATATGGATCAGGGTTTTGTGGGATGTCTCTACACTGTCTTTCCAACATTTTTTTTTTTTTTTTTTGAGATGGAGTCTCACTCTGTTGCCCAGGCTGGAATGCAGTAGAATGCAGTGGTGCAATCTCAGTTCATGAAACCTCCACCTCCTCGATTCAAGCAATTCTCCTGCCTCAACCTCCCATGTAGCTGAGATTACAGGTGTACATCACCACACTTGGGTAACTTTTTGTATTTTTAGTAGAGACAGGGTCTCACTATGTTGGCCAGCCTGGTCTCAAACTCCTGACCTCAGGTGATCCACCCACCTCAGCCTCCCAAAATGCTGGATTACAGGCATGTGCCACTGTGCCCAGCCCCAACTTTTCTTTTTATCTAAAATTATTCCAAAATTAAAAAGTTGATGCAAAGGAAACAGAATCCCTAAAAAAGATTGGAAATGCAAACACTTTATATTCAAAACGTATTAACTGAGAAACAGTGACAGATGCAGTTCTGAATCTCATTAGCAAGTTTAAAGCAAGGCCAAGAAGATGCAAACCTCACTGAAAACCTTATGATACAATTAGAAGGTAAGGGGAGCAAATGTCCACCAGGTGAGCACTGGAATGCAGCCACTGCACAAATCCAACCCTGTTCTATTCACATAGTGACCTTCCATGAGAAGTATTTATTATTACACATAAAGAAACTCAAGCTCTCCATCATTAAGTCATTTGTCCAGTATCATACAGCTGCATGTAATGGGCTTGAATTCAATTTCCTCTGTGTCCAACTGAAAATCCTACAATTTCCACTCATGATATCTTCCCACTCAATGCAGCTTTCATACAAAAACATAGGACACAGGAGAGGAAATTGGGTTTAGGTTAAGACTGAGAAAACCTCTGATGAGTTTTCAAAGTAGGAGAGGCAAGAAATGAAGAGCAGAAGGAGCAGCTGGGAACATGGAGAAGCATAAACTCTGAAATAAGTGGCTAAGGAAAATGGAGATACACAGACTGTGGCACAGAATCACTGAAGAGGAGAGGCATGGATTAGAATGATACAAGCTGTGTCAATATACGGTCCATCACAAACATGCTACGTAAATGTGAGAAAATTAACCACTCTAACTTCACATTCCCTCTATTAGAAAACAACAAAAAAAAAAAAGACAAGGGAGTAAGGACTTCTATTGCAAACCATACGGCAATTAAATAAAACAATCTATGTAACTCTAGTAGTCTCATGGTTTTTTACATAACATGCATTTAAATGCACGTTTCTCTCCCTTTCATGGAATCCCTTGATGCATTCCTAAACCTTTCTTGGTAGGAAATGAAAGTGCATGAACAGAATGTGGATATATAGACTGCCACCCCCATCATTGCAGAAGGAAACTGGTGAGTTATGCCCAGGGCAATTCATTCCAACTCTGATTCCACTGTGGTTACTGCTGAAGGACTCTAGGTGGCCACAGATTATATGAACATGTTTCCATGAAACCTCATGTTATGCTGTTCCAGTCTAAGAGAACTGCTATTCTTCAGTTTTGAAAAGGAGCAACTGTTTTGGATACATTTTCAGTTCCAGAACTCTTTCTCCACTGCCTTGGATTTCTCAGTGGTGAAGTGAGAAGGAGTTTTGTCAGCTACAGAGCAACACTTCCAATAGCAAAATAAAAACAAGGCAAACTTTTTGTAAATTATTCAAATAGTGTATTAAATTCAAGGAAAATAAAAATTTCCATTTTATGGTAAAGACTGATACTTCCTAAGTCTATTGGTAAGCCGAGAAACTGCTCTGTGAACTCTTTTATTGAAAATATTGAATGACCATGGCTGTTAAATCTTGCTAAATATATCCTTAGTTCACACAACAACATGCTCAGATGTAGGGTCTGGAAGCAATGACAAATCAATGAGACTCTAATACTGAACTGAAAGGTTCTATTTGTTCAATGAAGTCAGATCTTATTATATATATGTTTCTCTAAATGTAAATAAATCATATTGAAAACACAATGTAGCAAAATATGTGTGTGCCTTTTTTCTCCTTTATTTCACTAAGCTTATTGTATTAACAACAAATAAGAAACACCAAAAAAGAAAGGATTTGTAGAAAGGAACAAAAGAAGACATTCTTGAAAAACATTATAGTCAGTATATAATAGCACATGCATAGAAAGAAGAAAAATCTTTAAAAATAATAACAATAAGTTTTTATTGTTAGACTTGGGTGCATATCTAAGCTCTACCACTCTCTTATTGGTTAGATTTGTATTAGGTGTTGATTATAAATGCTTTCCAAAAATAAAATATTCATAAAACTTAAAAAGTACAAAGAATGTTGTATATCTGGCACTTGGTTTAGAGTCTTGCCAAGTGCTTTAGACATGAGTATGTTTACTGCAGTGCTATTCACAATAGCAAAGACATGGGATCAATCCAAATGCCCACCAATGATAGACTGAATAATAGAACCAGAAATACCATTTAACCCAGCAATCTCATTATCAAGTATATACCAAAAGGAATATAAATCATTCTACTAAAAAGACACATGCACATGAATGTTTATTGCAGCATTATTTACAATAGCAAAGACATGGAACCAAGCAAAATACCCATCTATGATAGACTGGATAAAGAAAATGTGGTATATATACACCATGGAATAATACTATGCCATCATAAAAAGGAATGAGATCATGTCCTTTACAGGAATACTGATAAAGCTGGAAGACACAATCCTCAGTGAACTAACACAGGAATGGAAAGCCAAACACCACAAGTTCTCACTCATAAGTGGGAGTTGAACAACTAGAGCACATAAATACAGAGAGGGGAACAGCACACACTAGGGCCTGTTGGAAAGTAGGAAGTAAGGGGAGGGAACTTAGAGGACGGGTCAATGGATGCAGCAAACCACTATGGCACAGGTATAGTTGTGTAACAAACCTGTATGGTCTGCACATGTATCCTGTTTGTTCATTTGTTTTTGGAAGGAATTTTGAAAAATTAAAAAAGAAGTTGTTGTACAGAGACATCATGGAATACTATGCAGTGATACAATGGAATGAGATCACGTCCTTTGCAGAGACATCAACGGAGCTGGAAGCTTTACACGGGTTTTTTAAAATTACAGACAAAAGCATTGGCCATAAATATTGCCCTGCCTTCTTTCTGTTCTTTTCTCTCCAGATGTAACTACTAACCCTTACTTGCTTTCCGTTACCTCTATAAGAACTTTTATCCTTTTAATTCACAAATGCATCTGTAAACAATAAGATGTTCAATGTACTTATGTTATTTAGAAATTCCTACACTGTAAATGATATATAGACAGAAATTATTTATTTTATATACTCTGTTCTATATATTTATGTCTTGTAGACATGTTTTATAAATATGTATTCTATATATTTATATCTATATATTCTATAAAGAACTGACTTGTCTTTTTTTGTAAAAATGATGTGTTTAACTCTCACTCACATTGCTAAATGAGGGCATAATTTGTTTAATTTTAAGAGCAGGATAGATTTTATTATGAGTATGTACTGTAATGTATTTATGCATTCTCCTCTCAGTGAACATCAAAATGGCTTCCAGATTTTTGCTATTGCACTCAACTCTATAATTTGTTTACACAAAGTTTGGGGTTCAAATCCAGAGATGGGGATTGCAACATGGGTGTCAAAATTTTCACTAGTTGCCTGGAAGAACTTACTGGGTATGCAGAATTCCTGTTTCAGACTCTGCCCAAATTTAATCAGATTTGGAGGGTAATGTTCAGGTACTGCTTTTGTAGAAGAACCTCTGAAGAGATTCTGTCAGGAGCCTAGGATTGAGATAAACCCATCTAGAGAAACTCCTCCATTTCATGCACAAGGAATAATGCACATGAATGTGTATTATGCCATATTCTAGGGCAGTGAATTATAATGTACAATCATGGCAGAGAACTTCTATTCTAGAATACAAGCACGATGATGGCACTTCCAGGTGGTTCAAGTGGTAGAGATACATGCACCTTTAACTTTGCTCAATATTGCCAGTTGCCCACCAAAGAAATTACCAGTTATATGTTTCCATCAACACATAGCAATACCACTGTTTGCAAATGGAAGTGCATTCCTTTGTGATATTTTGTAATTTCTTGACTCTCAGTGACACCAAACATTTTGTGACCACTACCCATTTGGGTTTTGTCATCAATAAATTGTATGCCATATAATTTGCCCATCTTTAAAAGTCTTGAGAATTTTTTAAATTACTAATTTGTTGTGTATAAATATGTGCATATGTATGTGTATATTATCCACAATGTACCCAACTCACAGTAAATTGAAGTTACATGTATTCTCTTCTATTCTGTGTCTTAATTTTTAACCTTACTTATGATGTCTTTCATTGTGCAAAGGAAATAATGTCCCATTTTAAATTTTTCTATTTTTTTAAATTTATAATGTCTACCATTTGAGAAATTCTGACAAATACATATGTCTGTGCTAAACACAATAGTTCCAAAACACAGAACACTCCATCACCTCAGAGGTTTCTTTTTACACCTATCTAATTGTTTTCTGCTCACTGCTTTCCCTAGAGAGAACCGATATTGATTCTTTCACCATAAGTTAATTTTACCTGTTCTTGAATACCCAGTATATATAATCTCACAGCATGTTCTCTTTTGTGTTTGCGTTATTTCCCTCAAACACAGTGTTCTTGAGACTCACCCATGCCATGGTATGCTTCCACAGTTCATTGCTTTCTACTGCTGAGAAGCAGGTAGTGCATAAATGTACCTCCATTAGCTTATCCATTTATCTTGCAGACAGACTTTAGGTTGTATACAGTGTGTGACTGTTATGAAAAAGACCTGGAATAACAAGGCTTTGTGTGGACATATATTTCCCCTTCTCTTGGGTCACTACTTAGGAATGGAATTGCTAGATTGTAGTGTGTGTAAGTTTAACTTTATAGAAAATTGTAAAAATATTTGGAAAGCATGGACCTCATGTATGAACAGTGCCCATAACATGGAAGAGATGTAAATGTTCCACAGCTTTGCCAAAATTTGATTACTTCAGTCTCTTTCATTTTTGTCATTGTGATGAGTGCTGACTGGCATCTCTCTGGGATTTAAATTTGCACTTCTTTATTAAATAACAATGGTGAGTACTTTATCTTGGCCATTGCAGTATCTTTTCTGTGAGGTATCTGAATAAGCCCTTCTCTCATTATTTTTTCTGAAGTTATAGAAATTCTTTATGTATAACTATAAAGCAAGACCTAGGTCAGTTGTATGTAGCTGGTTATTTCATTTGCCTCTTAATATTTACTTTTTTTTTTTTTTTTTTTTTGATGGAGTCTCGCTCTGTTGCCCAGGCTGGAGTGCAGTGGTGCAATCTCGGCTCACTGCAGCTCCGCCTCCCAGGTTCAAGCCATTCTCCTGCCTCAGCCTCCTAAGTAGCTGGGACTACAGGTGCCTGCCTCTTAATATTTAAATGCAAAATTTGGAATGAAAAGAATGCTTTCTCAAACACTAATTTCTTATTTTTCAGAAAACACTAATTTCTTATTATTTTCTTATTTACAAGACCAATAGTTTTGCTATGAGCTAAAAGAGAAGTCCTACTTTGATACTCAAAGCCACAGATTAGACAGGGATCTTGCTAGGTTCTGTTGAGCCTCTCCTTTCCTGCGAATGCTCTCTCACCCAAATGCTGGTTTTAATGGTGAGGATTTGCAGAAAATAAAGGAGAAAAAAATGAATCAGATATTATTTCAACAAATAATATTGTTTGTTGAATATTAGGGCACATTCACAGGATTATATATAAGAGTGCAAATCTGAACAAGATACTTTTGGACAGTGGTCATTGCAAAAATAATTTAGCCACTGACAGGGTTTTTGTTTTTTGTTTTCATGTACACTTGCAGCTTTGCAGGTTGAATCAAGAATCTGAATGTATTTGTTTATTTGTTTGTTTGTCTTTTTGAGAAAGGGTATCACTCTGTCTCCCATGCTAGAGTGCAGTGGCACAATCAAGGCTCACTGCATTCATGACCTCCCGGTCTCAAATGGTCCTCCCACCTCAGTCCCCTGAGTAGTTGGAGTTACAGGTATGCATCTTCATACCTGGCTTGTTTATGTACTTTTAGTAGAGACGAGGTTTCATCATGTTGCCCGGGCTGGTCTTGAGATCCTGAACTCAGGCAATTCACCTGCCCCAGACTTCCAAAGTGCTGAGATTATAGGTGTGAGCCACCACACCTGGCCAGAATCCAACTTTGTAGAAATTTTTCTTTTCTTTTTTTTTAGGCTTCCATAACTTTATTTGAAGTTTACAAGGGAAGAGATTTATTTGAGGTAAAATATCACCAAGGTTTATAGAAGTCATGAATGAGACTCTTGAAGCAATTTGGAAGTGTCAATATAATAAATCAAAATTTGTTTTTCTTTTGTTTTGTTTTTGTTTACTATTCTCTTTTATGAAGCATTTGATATCTAGATATTGCCTCTGAAGTCTAGAATGAATCTTTTTTTCTTGTCATTTTGAATGCTGCTGAAGGAAAATTTCCATTTTAAAAAAACGTAAAGCATTTTTGAGATATTCTTATAATTCCAAGCCAGAAAAACTGATATAATTTATATTAATAGCAAAGTTATTGACAACCATAATATATTTTTCCCACAAGAACATATGGTTTGGTTTTGTTTTTCACCAAAATTATGAGTGATTGAAAACAGATATTTTGCTAAAATGGATAAGTCAATCACACGCATGCTTGGATTCACACTGAAGTGTTTGCAGAGTGTTTAACATGAAGCTGGGGACAGGAGCCTGCTGGTGTTACACTGAGCTATCATGGTAGGAAAATCGTATCGTGTGACTTGTGGCACTCCTAGAATACCCCTGTAAGCTATTGCATATGCACTCCTGATGGAGAAAGCTGACCAGGACACTGGCCTCTCATGAATTCCCTGCACTAGCATTTTTAACATGCTCAAGATTTATGGCTCATGAATCCAGAGACAGAAATACAAATCTTACGACTCTAGTTACTTATGTAAGACAATACTAAGTAATCAATCTCTGCACTGAAGGGTACTGGGTCTTGAATTTTAAAGTGCTCACCCTTGCATTTGAGGAAGTGTGGAAAATTTCTTCACAATCTCCATTCTCCACTGTTTCCTACAGATGCTTCTAACTAATGCATGCAAGGAAAGAGGGACAACAACTCATAAACCTACAAAAACAGTAATTCCATTTGGAATGTTTTAATTTGGTCCTTTCTACATCAGGAAAGGTATACTGCTCATCTTATGGAAATACACTATGGTGTTATTCAATAATGCATCTCCTCTGGAATTTGTGTCTGAAGAATAAGACATTCTCAGCTCTTCTATGTTGCCAAAATGTATACAATTACAGGATGACCAAAATCTGCGTAACTCCATTTCTCCATCTTAGCATTATTTGTATTTAGGAGAAAAAAATCATAGTAATTTGGAAATAGGCAAGATTCAAATAAATTTATGGACAGTATCTGAGGTTTTCAGTGAACATCATACAAAGTAGCCTATCTGTGTTACCAATTGATCTTATGGGAATGTAAACAGTGGCAAATCAAGATCAAGTGGGAATGTATTATTTATGTTTAAGATACTTTTCATGTTCATTTTAAATGGCTTAAAATGTGTGGTATAATGAATTCAATTGGAGAGTGGACAGCATACATAACATAAGGCTTTCATGGGAAATTCAGGTTTATAACTTAAAACTTATTCTATGATGTATTACTTTTATTTCATTATTGTTATTATTATTATTATTATTATTATTATCATTATTATTATCATTATTTGAGATAAAGTTTCACTCTGTTGCCCAGGATGGAGTACAGTGGTACAAGCTCATCTCACTGCAACCTGCCCCTCCTGGGTTAAAACGATTCTCCTGCCTTAACGTCCCAAGCAGCTGGGATTACAGGTCTGTGCCATCTCACCCAGATAATTTTTTGTATTTTGTGCTCATGTTGATCAAGCTGGTCTTGAACTCCTGACCTCAAATAATCTACCTGCCTTGGCCTCCCAAATTGCTATGATTACAGCTGTGAGCCATCATGCCCATCTCAATGTATTACTTTTAAAATTTGACCCTCACCGGGCGCGGTGGCTCAAGCCTGTAATCCCAGCACTTTGGGAGGCCGAGACGGGCGGATCACGAGGTCAGGAGATCGAGACCATCCTGGCTAACACGTGAAACCCCGTCTCTACTAAAAAATACAAAAAGCTAGCCGGGCGAGGTGGCGGCGCCTGTAGTCCCAGCTACTCGGGAGGCTGAGGCAGGAGAATGGCGGGAGCCCGGGAGGCGGAGCTTGCAGTGAGTTGAGATCAGGCCACTGCACTCCAGCCTGGGCCACAGAGGGAGACTTCGTCTCAAAAAAAAAAAAAAAAACGACAAATAGATTGACCGTCATTCACATAAAGGAGCAGGAGTGTGGGACAGTGACATGAGATCAGGTGCCACATAAAAAGCAGATTTGTGTTGAGGCTGACTTCCACTGTACTTGACATAAGAGTGACATATGGGCAGCTGTCAGTCACAAATAATGGATGGAGCAGAGGATGATGGCAATCAGCTTCCCACTGGAGCAGCCGTTTGTGTCATCTCTGTGAGTATCACACACTGTGCTGAGTGCATTTTCTAGGAACAAGGTTTTCATTCTAAGGTTATATCATTTGGGTTCAAGAGGCCATCATGAACTTGCTAGTTGAAGAAAGAAGCATTTCCTGTCCTTTAGCTACACAAAGGAAAGTGTTGAAATATATGAAAGAGTTATCCAGCTAGCCATTCCTGGGGGTGGCAATTCATGTGAGAGCTGCTACCAGTAGAGCTCTTCCATAATGTCCTTTTCAGCCTTGAAGAGGCTCTACCATAGTGTGATTTCAAAATTCTGAGAGTAGAGTGACAATGTAATGCTTCAGGGTATAATGCTACAGCAATAATATAATGTTTCTTAGCTAACTGCTTTCTGTTCATTCACCATCTAAATCCACAAGTGTATGAGTCAGGGGTTAGTGTAGACAAGACCCTATCCTTCTTTTAGGACAGAAAGAAAAGAAATCATTTGAGACTAAGTTATAGATATTATGCTCATTGACTTCTAAATATGTTGATGTCTTTTCATCAACTAGATAAAACTGTATATAATGTTCTCAGATCTCATTTGAAAATACAAATAAAGAAACTCACTCGTCAGTTATATACTCAAGCCTATTTCCTGTTTTTAATGGTTCCACTGCCTCTATGGTTTCCCTTCAGACAGAGGAACTGAAGGATGCATTTTTCCAGTGTAGAGAAACATTATTGGCACCTAGGATTTCTGGCCTAAATTCCTCAAAACATAAGTCATTCTGATGCTATTTCTGAAAAATCAATAAAGATATTGAACTTGATGAATAATATGAGCAACTCATGTCCATGAAATTAAACTTGAATTTTCTGTTACTGAAGGTAAGATTGAATGTACTATTGTTTTTTCACATTTCATGTATTTGATAATGCTACTTCTGTGAACATTTTATGGAAAGTTTGGCGTAACCACAGAATGAGGCTTACATCACGTTACATTATAGCTCACCATATATAAATCAGCTCTTTGCCAAATGTGTATTATTAAAGTTTGAATCAAGAAAAGCATAATAGTTTCCACCTTTAACATTTTGATATTGGGCATTGCAAAAAAATTGCAATTGCTGTAAAGAAGGCATCCTAGACATTATGCAAGCACAAGTGGTATAATCCCAAACAGCTTAAGAAACCCAAATATTGTTAGGTATGGTTCTGCTTAAGGTAAGTTTTCCTGCAGTTCATGCTGCAAGGTACTGGGCTGTATTCTTGTTACATTTTACCATAAGTTTCTGTACTTCATTTCTGTTTCTCACCACTTCAGTCCTGTGTATCAGATAGTCTAACAGGACAGCACAAATCTATCAGAAAGTGAGATATACTGCTGAAGTCAATTTGGCCAAAAATTTCATCAGAATGAGCTATAAAACAACTGATTACCCACAGATGCATCATTGTTTATATTTATTTTTGATTATTCCATCTTTCATCTCTAGTTCTTTTTTTACTTTTATAAATTTTTATTTTATACATTTTCAAGCATATAGACAATATCTAAGTATACTACTAAATTTACTATTAACATTCAACCAGATTTAGGACATGTTAAAAATTTGCCACAATGGCTTTGCTCTATGTCATTTTTTTGCAGGGGTGTGGCGGGTGAGGGGTCACTCTGTCACCCAGGCTAGAGTGCAGTGGCACCATCTCAGCTCAGTGCAACCTCTGCCTCCCAAGTTTGAGCAATTCTCCCTGCCTCAGCCTCCCATGTAGCTGGAACTACAGGCACCCACAACCATACGCAGCTAATTTTTGTATTTTTAGTAGACATGGGGTTTGGTCATTTAGGCCAGACTGCTCTTAAACTCCAGATCTTAGGTGATCCACCCACTTTTGCCTTCCGAAGTGTTGGGATTACAGGCATGAGACACCGAGCCTGGCTGCTTTGCTCTATCTATCATTCATCTATCATCTATCTATCTATCTATCTATCTATCTATCTATCTATCTATCTACCTACCTACCTACCTGTGTGTCGGTCTTTCTGTCTGTCTATCGTCTGTCTGTCTTGCTGGCTGGTTGTCTGCCTGACTGCCTGGCTTGCTGGCTGCCTCAATGTCTACCTATCTATCTATCTGTCTTTCTCTCTCTCTATCATCTGTATATCTATTTTCTGTCTGTCTATCTATCTATCTATCTATCTATCTATCTATCTATCTATCTATCTATCTTCTTGTCTCTCTCTGTCCCTTTGTCCTTCCGTCTGTCTGTCCACCCATTCATTCTTCTGTCTTTCTATCTTTGTCTGTATGTATGTCTTCTTGTCTCTCTCTGTCCCTTTGTCCTTCCATCTGTCTGTCCACCTGTCTGTCTGTACACCTATCCGTTTGTCTCTCCAAACATCTGTCTGTCCATGTATCTGTCCATCCATCCATCCATCTGTCTGCCTGTCTATCTGTCTATCTCTCTAGCCACCTATATACTATCATCTATCTGTCTTCTCTCCCTGTATCTTTTCATGCACACAAATACATACATAACACACACTTCTATATATTCAACACATGGATATTTTTTCTGAACTATTTGAAATTAAGTTGTAGTTATCATATTCACCTAACACTAAATATTTTGGTATGAATTTCCCAAGAATTAAAAACTGCAAAAACCTTGATTTGGCAAAATAAAGATATTTAACTTTGACACAAGACTATCTAATTCATTGATAGTATTGGTATCACTGTTACCATTGGCACAATACTATTTAATTCACAGTGATATTGAAAATTTCTCCATTATTTTTATAACATCATTTTGAGCTATACTTTTTGTGGTCCAGTATCCAATTTACAATGATGAAGGACATCACATTGTCTCAGAAATTTACTTTTCTTAAATCTGGAACAGTCCATCAGTTTCTTGCTTATGAAACTGATATATCTGAAGACACAGGACAGTAACTTTGTTGAATGTCCTTCAATATGAGTTTGTTTAATGATAACTGGATTCAATTTATTTATTTTGGCAGGAATATCATCAAAACAAGTTGTGTTTTCTCTAATACCTTATGTCCAGGTGCACATGATGTATCTATTTTATTATTGGTGATGATAACTTCATCACTTGTTTAAAATGAGGTCTCTTAGATTTCCCCCTGTAAAGTTACTAATTTTACTTTTGCATTTCATAAGATGTGTGGTATTGATAAGAAATCAAAGGGCTCTTTCAGACTATATATATATCATATCTTTTTCATCAAAATAGTTCTGGCATTTAGTTGGATTTGATGCCAATATGGTGGTTTCAACACAAAGATTTCCTAACTCCATCATTCTTTCTGTGTTTCTCATTTGGTTATCTGTGAGGAAGGGCTTTTCATTGTCTTCTATTATTCTATTTACTATCAGTATGAATTCCTGGATATCACAAGTGCACTTTTCTGAAGTTAGCCCTTTCAAGATGGCATCTGTGTAATTTTGACACTTTCCAAGCATTTATTCAGCACTTTTTGACATAACATTACCATAATTCCTTAGAGGTCAAAAATGAAATAAAAATAAATATAGAATTATTATCTCCATCTATTAAATTATTAAGAGAACATATGTGATGATAAATACTTTTAACTCTAATAATGCTTCTAATTGTTTGTGACATTCAAAATTAATGCAGATAACATTACAGAGCACATTGAATCTAAGGCCACTTTAGTTTTTGCCCAAAGAACTTTCAACAAGAGACATTTGCACAGCCTTCTTTGAATACACAAGTCATGTCTGCAAATCAAACTCAGTAATTATGTTGGGCCAAAATATTTGAATTTAATCAGACACAATCAGGTATAAATGGTGGTGGTAAAATAATTATTTTTATGAAAATCTAACGGTGTTTTAATGTCTTAATTTAGCCTTTGGGTACTAATTTATTGATCACCTATTTCACTGCTACCAAAGTCTTCTCAAAGATTGATACTTCAGTCACTTTTGAATAGTTCTAGGGGTTGGGATGAACTATTGCATTTTAAGAGCACTTATTTCACTTAGTGACATTTTCTAGCATAAGCAGAGATTCTGTATTTCTCTGCCTTCTTCCTGTTTTGATTTCAAGAGTTAAAACAAATAGGGAGTGTACTTCCTTTTCCATCCACCACCACTTTAAATTTTTGAAGAAAGTTCCCATGTTCTGTTGGATCCTGTTATTCTTTGCTAAATATTATCAGTTCCCAGTTTCACTTTTCAAAAATGCTTTCAATGATGATTTGCACTACTCTGGACACTATTGAGTCTGTCACAAATAGTACCAATGCTGATTAATTAGTGTATCAATCTGCACTACCATGCTAGTGAAGAAAACAACAGGTAACATTCAGGCTTGATCAGAAGGAGTGCAGCTATTGATTACTGATATATGTCAAGATATTGTAGGAGGTGGGGTACAGTGACTTGTGTCCTTAATCCTAGCATTTTAGGAGGCCAAGGTAGAAGGATCCCTTGAGTCCAAGAGTTCAAAGCCTGGGCAACATAGTGGGACCCCTTTCTATCAAAAAAAAAAAAATACAAAAATACAAAAATTAAACAGAGGTGTTGATTCATGCCTGGAGTCCCAGATACTCAGAAGGCTAAAGCAGAAGGATCTCTTGCATCCATGAAGTTGAGGCTTCAATGAGCCATGATTGTGTCCCTGCATTCCATCCTGGATGACAGAGCAAGACCCTCTCTCAAAACAAACAAACAAAAAACTTATTGTAGTAGAGAGTAGTGTTTATTTGATACCCTGTATTGTAAATTAAGATAATGGCTTAGATAAAACAGATGTGGTCTAGCCTGGGTAGCACATATGTGACACTTTATAAGAAATTGTTCTAATACACTGATTTCTAAAATTAGTTAGAATTTATCATATTATTAGCTTAGAACAAATCAACTAAAATGTGAAGATTTTTATATTTCTTGTAACATGCCTTTGTGATCATGGTTTAGTATGTAATCTTACTATTGCCAGAAGGCTTGAAAATTCTCTTGGTTGGACAAATTAAGAGAAAAAAATAGTGAGATGACACTAAATACATAAATAAATGTCATCTTGCCATTTACCTTTAGGAAAATTATCATATATAACTGCAAAATTTGTGAGAACTTACCTCACTTTTGTTTGTATAAAGATTCTTTTGAGATTGAGACCAACCTGGACAACATGGTGAAACTGGGTCTCTACTAAAAATACAAAATTTCACTGGGCATGGTGGTATGCATCTGTAGTCTCAGCTACTCGGAGGCTGAAATGGAATAATCGCTTGAACCTGGAAGGCACTGCACTCCAGCCTGGGTGACAGAGTGAGACACCACCGCAAAAAAAAAAAAAGACAAAAATTACTTTGAATTTTTATTTTTTTAATTATACTTTAAGTTTTAGGGTACATGTGTGCAATGTGCAGATTTGTTACATATGTATACATCTGCCATGTTGCTGTACTGCACCCATTAACTCATCATTTATATTAAGTATATCTCCTAATACTATCCCTCCTCCATCCCCCAACTCCATGACAGGCCCCAGTGTGTGCTATTCCCTACCCTATGTGCAAGTGTTCTCATTGTTCAATTCCCACCTATGAGTGAGAACATTCGGTGTTTGGTTTTCTGTCCTTGCGATAGTTTGCTCAGAATGATGGTTTCCAGCTGCATCCATGTCCCTACAAAGGACATGAACTCATCCTTTTTTATGGCTGCATAGTATTCCATGGTGTATATGTGCCACATTTTCTTAATTCAGTCTATCATTGATGGACATTTGAGTTGGTTCCAAGTCTTTGCTATTGTGAATAGTGCCAAAATAAACATACATGTGAATGTATCTTTATAGCAGCATGATTTATAATCTTTTGGGTATATAACGGGATGGCTGGCTCAAATGGTATTTCTAGTTCTAGATTCCTGAGGAATCACCACACTGTCTTCCATAATGGTTGAACTAGTTTACAGTCCCCCCAACAGTGTAAAAGTGATCCTGTTTCTCCACATCCTCTCCAGCACCTGTTGTTTCCTGACTTTTTAATGATCGCCATTCTAACTGGTGTGAGATGGTATCTAATTGTGGTTTTGATTTGCATTTCTCTGGTGGCCAGTGACGATGAGCATTTTTTCATGTGTCTGTTGGCTGCATAAATGTCTTCTTTTGAGAAATGTCTGTTCATATCCTTTGCCCACTTTTTGATGGGTTGTTTGTTTTTTTTTTCTCACAAATTTGTTTGAGTTCTTTGTAGATTCTGGATGTTAGCCCTTTGTCAGACGAGTAGATTGCAAACATTTTTTCTCCCATTCTGGAGGTTGCCTGTTCACTCTGATGGTAGTTTCTGTTGCTGTGCAGATTCCATTTCTCAACTTTGGCTTTTGCTGCCATTGCTTTTGGTGTTTTAGACATGAAGTCCTTGACCATGCCTATGTCCTGAATGGCATTGCCTAGGTTTTCTTCTAGGGTTTTTATGGTTTTAAGTCTGGCATTTAAGTCTCTAATGCATCTTGAATTAATTTTTGTATAAAGTGTAAGGAAGGGAACTATTTTCAATTTTCTACATATGGCTAGCCAGTCTTCCCAGATCATTTATGAAATAGTGAACCTTTCCCCATTTTCTTGTTTTTGTCAGGTTTGTCAAAGATCAGATTGTTGTAGAGGTGTGGTATTATTTCTGAGGACTCTGTTCTATTCCATTTGTCTATATCTCTGTTTCAGTACCAGTACCATGCAGTTTTGGTTACTGTAGACTTGTAGTATAGTTTAAAGTCAGGTAGTATGATGTCTCCACCTTTGTTATTTTGGCTTAGGATTGTCTTTGCAATGCAGGCTCTTTTTTGGTTCCATAGGAACTTTAAAGTAGTTTTTTCCAATTATGTAAAGAAAGTCATTGGTAACTTAATGGGGATGGCATTGAATCTATGAATTACCTTGGGCAGTATGGCCATTTTCATGATATTGATTCTTCCTAACCATGAACATGGAATGTTCTGTCATTTGTTTGTGTTCTCTTTTATTTTGTTGAGCAGTGGTTTGTAGTTCTCTTTGAGGAGGTCATTCACAACCCTTGTAAGTTGTATTCCCAGGTATTTTATTCTCTTTGAAGCATTGGGAATGGGAGTTCACTCACGATTTGACTCTCTGTTTTTTCGTTGGTTTTGCACGTTGATTATCTATCCTGAGACTTTGCTGAAGTTGCTTATCAGCTTAAGGAGATTTGGTACTGAGATGGTGGGGTTTTCCAAATATACAATCATGTCATCCGCAAACAGCGACAATTTGACTTCCTCTTTTCCTAATTGAATACACTTTATTTCTTTCTCCTGCCTGATTGCCCTGGCCAAAACATCCAACATTATGTTGAATAGGAGTGGTGAGAGAGGGCATCCCTGTCTTGTGCCAGTTTTCAAAGGGAATGCTTCCAGTTTTTGCCCATTCAGTATGATATTTGCTGTGGGTTGGTAATAAACAGCTCTTATTGTTTTGAGATAATTTATTGAGAGTTTTTAGGATGAAGCACTGGTGAATCAAAGACCTTTTCTGCATCTATTGAGATAATCATTTGGCTTTTTTTCCTTTTGGTTCTGTTTATATGATGAATTACATTTATTGATTTGTGTGTGTTGAACCATCCTTGCATCCCAGGGATGAAGCCCACTTGATCATAGTGGATAAGTTTTTTGATGTGCTGTTGAATTAGTTTCCAGTATTTTATTGAGGATTTTTGCATCAATGTTCATCAGGGATATGGATCTAAAATTCTCTTTTTTTGTTGTGTCTCTGCCAGGCTTTGGTATCAGGATGATGTTGGCCTCATAAAATGAGTTAGGGAGGATTTCCTCTTTTACTATTGATTGGAATAGTTTCAGAAGAAATGGTACCTCCTCTCGTGCCTCTGGTAGAACTCAGCTGTGAATCCATGTGGTCCTGGACTATTTGTGATTGGTAGGGTATTAATTATTACCTCAATTTCAAAGCCTATTATTGATCTATTCAGGGATTCAATTTCTTCCTGGTTTAGTCTTGGGAAGGTGTATGTGTCCAGGAATTTATCCATTTCTTCTACTTTCTAGTTTGTTTTTATAGAGGTGTTTATAGTATTCTCTGATGGTAGTTTGTATCTCTGTGGGGTCAGTGGTGATATCCCCTTTATCTTTTTTTATTGTGTCCATTTGATTCTTCTCTCTTTTCTTCTTTATTAGTCTTGTTAGCAGTCTATCAATTTTGTTGATCTTTTCAAACAACCAGCTTGTGGATTTGTTAATTTTTTGAAGGGTTTTTTTGTGTCTCTAGTGCCTTCGAGTTCTCCTGTGATATTAGTTATTCCTTGCCTTCTGCTAGCTTTTGAATGTGTTTGCTCTTGCTTCTCTAGTTCTTTTAATTGTGATGTTAGGGTGTCAATTTTAGGTATTTCCTGCTTTCCCTCGAGGGCATTTAGTGCTATAAATTTCCCTCTACACACTGATTTAAGTGTGTCCCAGAGATTCTGGTATATTGTATCTTTGTTCTCATTGATTTCAAAGAACATCTTTATTTCTGCCTTTGTTTCATTATGTACCCAGTAGTCATGCAGGAGCAGGTTGTTCAGTTTCCAAGTAGTTCAGCGGTTTTGAGTGAGTTTCTTAATCCTGAGTTCTAGTTTGATCGCACTGTGGTCTGAGAGAGAGTTTGTTATAATTTCTGCTCTTTCATATTTGCTGAGCAGTGCTTTACTTCCCACTATGTGGTCAATTTTGGAATAAGTGCAGTGTGGTGCTGGGAAGGATGTATATTCTGTTGATTTGGGGTAGAGAGTTGGGCAACCCAACCTTTCTTTCTGGCTGCCCTTAACATTTTTTCCTGCATTTCAACTTTGGTGAATCTGACAAATATGTGTCTTGGAGTTACTCTTCTTGAGGAGTATCTTTGTGGCATTCTCCGTATTTCCTGAATTTGAATGTTGGCCTGCCTTGCTAGGTTGGGGAAGTTCTCCTGGATTACATCCTGAAGAGTGTTTTCCAACTTGGTTCCATTCTCCTCATCACTTTCAGGTACACCAATCAGACATAGATTTGGTCTTTTCACATAGTCCCATATTTCTTGGAGATTTTGTTTGTTTCTTTTCATTCTTTTTTCTCTAAACTTCTCTTCTTGCTTCATTTCATTCCTTTGATCTTCAATCACTGATACCCTTCTTCCAGTTAATCAAGTCAGGTACTGAAGCTTATGAAGACATCACGTAGTTCTCGTGCCATGGTTTTCAGATCCATCAGGTCATTTAAGGTATTATCTGTGCTGTTTATTCTAGTTAGCCATTTGTCCAATCTTTTTTCAAGGTTTTAGCTTCTCTGTGATTGGTTCAAACATCCTACTTTAGCTCAGAGAAGTTTGTTATTACCTATCTTCTGAAGTCCTCCTCTGTCAACTCATCAAAGTCATTCTTCATCCAGCTTTGTTCCATCACTAGCGAGGAGCTGCATTCCTTTGGAGGAAATGTGGTGTTGTGATTTTTAGAATTTTCAGTTTTTCTGCTTTGGTTTCTCTCTGCCTTTGGTCTATGATGATGGCAATATACAGATGGGGTTTTGATGTGGATGTCCTTTCTGTTTATTAGTTTTCCTTCTAACAGTCAGAACCCTCAGTTGCAGGTCTGTTGGAGTTTTCTTGAGGTCCACTCCAGACCCTATTTGCCTAGGTATCACTAGCAGAGGCTGCAGAGTCACAAATACTGTAGAACAGCAAATGTTGCTGCCGGATTGTTCCTCTGGAAGCTTCCTCTCAGAGGGACACCCAGCCATATTAGGTGTCAGTCGGTCCCTAGTGGGAGGTGCCTCCCAGTTAGGCTACTTGGGGGTCAGGGACCCACTTGAGGAATCAGTCTGTCCATTCTCAGATCTCAGATTCCATGCTGGGAGAACCACTACTCTCTTCAAAGCTGTCAGACAGGGACATTTAAGTCTGCAGAAGTGTCTTCTGCCTTTTGTTTAATTACGCCCTGCCCCCAGAGGTGAAGACTACAGAGGTAGGCAGGCCTCCCTTAGCTGTGGTGGGCTCCACCCAGTTCGAGCTTCCCAGCCACTTTGTTTACCTACTCAAGCCTCAGCAATGGTTGGCAACCCTCTCCCAGCCTCGTTTCCGCCTTGCAGTTGGATCTCAGACTGCTGTGCTAGCAGTGAGCAACGCTCCCTGGGCGTGGAACCCTTTAAGCTAGGCACAGGATATAATCTCCTGGTGTGCCCATTGCTAAGACCATTGGAAAAGTACAGTATTGGCGGGGAGTGACCCGATTTTCCAGGTGCCATCTGTCAAGGCTTCCCTTGGCTAGGAAAGGGAATTCCCCAACCCCTTGTGATTCCTGGGTGAGGCGATGACTCGCCCTGCTTCCGTTGGTGGTCCATGGGCTGCACCCACTGTCCTGCACCCACCGTCTGACAAGCCCCAGTGAGATCAGCACAGTACCGAGGTTGGAAATGCAGAAATCACCTGTCTTCTGTGTCGCTCATGCTGGAGCTGTAGACTGGAGCTGTTCCTATTCAGCCATCTTGGACCCTCCCTCTGATCTTTTTCTGAATTTTCTAAAACATAAAAGAGCTTCATTGAGGTTTTTAAGGGAAAAGCTGTATATCCATATTTAATCATCACCTGTGTTCACCTAGCTAAAAACATAAAACAGTTATAGTATACTAACATTTTTTCACAATGTTTTGCTATACTAAATTGTATTTATATTTACTTTTCATTTACTATATGCTTGTCCATCCTACTGTATGAAAAAAAGCAATTTTTAAGAAGGAAATAGTAAACCATAAGACTATACAAAACATAATGGAATAGATCTTTCAGGGGTTTATTTTGATTAAAGACAGCTGTCACAGATGTTATGAAGGCTTTTGAAATTATTCAGAGAGTGCAATGAGTGATATTCATAGCTGTTCTGTGATCTGAAATGATAACTTTTGAAAAGAGAAACATTTTGGTAAATGGTAAAATAGCCATAGGCCTTGCTGAAGGGGAAAAAATTTTCTTTGGTTTCCACATATCAAAACGCAGTATTTCAACGTATCAGGTCAAAGGCATAACAAAACATGCCTAAGTTTCCAGAAGGTCTTATAATGCTGATTTACACCAAGGAGGTGATTGCTACAGCCATTCTTCTTTTTGAAAACTCAGAGAGAATGTGAGACCTAGCTATTCTCTTGCAAAAATCTACTGGCTATAAATGAATGATTTAGAAGCTGCATTTGATTCTACTCCATTCACTGATGTAGCTCAGCATTTATTTAAAATTGCGATATAGTAGTAGAGAAAAAAGAAAACAAAGAACACAAAACTAAATGTTTCCACTGTATATATGCAAGGAATTTGGCTGGAATGTACATGTTTGTATATGTATAGTGCATATGTATAGTGTATGTGTGTATGAGTTTGTGTCTGAGTGTGTGTGTGTAGAGAGGGAGAGAACACCAGAAGATGAGAAACTCAACTACTCAGTGTGATTGTAGAGATGCAGCCCCCCCCCCAAAACATGGTAACTGAACATTAAAACAAAGCTGTTTGCAATAAGACATTTTCATGAGCTGTTTATGCCTTATCTAAATTCTCATTTCTTGAAAGTAAGACCAAATAAATATTTAATGAATGTTTCTGTATTATGCAGACCTGGCATTTAATATCAGAGACTATGCACTGTACAATGAAGTAGAGCCAGCCATTCATTGGTAATGTGTGTGTATATACACATATGTTTTTAAATAAATTATTTGCATTGCATGTAGTTGAATTACAAATCAAGTCTGCACATTCTATTCCTTCCAGTGTAACTTGAGAAGTCCTGTAAGTAATTGGCCTATGCTTTCAAAACCAGCTAATGAAGACTTGCTAAGGGTAAAAATCACTATCGCCCTGTTCATTTTTATTTTCCGCTGTTAAGAGGCAACCAACTGCAAATGTTAACATTTAGAGATACAAGTGATGCCCTTTCATGTGGCTCCCTACTGCACACTGGATCCACCCCTGTTTCTACATGCAACACATTTGCCACAATCATGTCTGTCTTCCTTCTTAAATTAAGAGGTCCTTGGTGACCAGTGACACAAAAATAATATTTCTGGTTGATTAAGATCCCTCTAAATGTCAGCTCCTCTATAGACATTATTTTATTATCACTAAAGTGCTGCAAGATAGTTTTTATTATTTTCTATTTAGTTAATCAGACAATAAGCCCAAAGAGCCCAATTCACCCCCTCAAGATCACAAAACAAATCAATTTGTTGATCAAATTAGTCAAATGGTCACTTTTGGACTTTAAACCAATTCTGCCAAAAATTACTATCAGAGTCATTTCAATCACCATAGACTACGTGTACTAATCTTAGTATTCTCAGGAACTGACCTGTGCTTAATCTATAATTAATGTAATTTCAGCCAATATTTACTAAATACCTAGTTAGCTATTTCTACCTAAAGGTAGAACACAGTACTTCCTATTTACTGAGAATTACCTGTCCCAGTAGTTTTCTGGAGTTGCTCACCTTCAGAGATGAAGTATAGTGAATGCAGTGCAGTAGTCCACTTATCCACAGTTTGGCTGCCTGTAGTTTCTGTTACCTGCAGTCAACAGCAGTTGGAAAATATTGCATGGAAAGTTCCAAAAATAAACTATTTGTAAGTTTCCAATTGTGTGCCATTCTGCATGGTGTGATAAAATCTTAATGTCCTGTTCTGACCTGTCTGGGAGGTAAATTATCCCTTTGTTGAGCATCTCCACACCAGGCACATAACTCACTACACAACTAAGAGTTAGGAACATCATCTACTCATATATGTCAAAATTTCCTCATATTTTCTTCGAATAGGATAAATTTTAAAATTAGGTTATATCTTTTATTCATAATAGCAGCCCAAACTACAGAATCACCAAAAAATTAATTTTAATACACATAGATTATACACACACCTATACATACTTTTATTTTCTTAGTCAAGTGTGTGTGTGTGCACGTGTGTGTGTGTAAATATATATTTCCAGGAACTTCGTGCTCATTGTGAAGGACAAAGCTACCTCGATGAATGAAGAAATATAAAAAAAATCCTTCTTTGGAGGATAAAAAAGGGTGGTGCTATATATTAATTTAATACAGTTCCAACAAGCATCCTTTTTTAAAAAAAGAGAAAGAAAAAATGTAATGAAACAGAACAAAATGAATCCTCTCTCCAACTTCCCAGGTAAATGTTAACATAGCTAGAAAATGGAAAGGTGCTTGGCATGCTCATATTCAGTAAGTAAAATTCAACCATCTCTTATTTCTCTTGTTCCCACACATACAGTACCAGAGGACTACGACAGAGAAACAAGACAGTGAATTTTTTTTTAAGTTACTAGTTTTTCACGCCACACAATAATTCCTTCTTCCTGAAATATTATCTAGACATGATGTAACCCTAGGAAACTCAGTTGCCCTTTGTATGGCCATGGAGAACTTTTGAACTTGATTGCATCACATAAGGAAGATTAGATTTGTAATAAAAAGATCATAGTTATCTATGCCAGACATTTAAATACCTGTGTAAGGTACTCACTGAATATACTACAATGTTTAAATACACTGCACTTTGGGAGGTTGAGGCAGGAGGATCACAAGGTGAGGAGATCAAGACCATCCTGACCAACATGGTGAAACCCCATTTCTACTAAAATACAAAAAATATATATATATATTAGCTGGACGTGACAGTGTGTGCCTGTAGTCCCAGCTATTTCAGAGGCTGAGGCAAGGGAATTGCTTGAATCCCGGAGGCGTAGCTTACAGTCAGCCAAGTTTGTGACACCGCACTCCAGCCTGGTGACAGAGCAAGACTCTGTCTCAGAAAAAAAAAAAAAAAAGATATACACATGAAGCCAAAAAGACTGCAATAAACAAAGTAAATACCAGTTCTCTGTCAGATATCAAGTGTTGTCTACTGAAATACAAATGGAAATTTTATTAATGTTCAACTCTATTATGTAAAACAGAAATAGCTGGTTAGCAAAAGGAAAGGAAGATTCTAACTTTTCACTCTTCCCCATCATTGTTTGTCTAGCTGCAAATGAAAATGTCTCAGAAATTGTAGACATCTTTTTATAATTCATTATAATGTTTGTTCTCTCTGAAATCTACTCCATATGAGTTCCATATGCCTTTTCTTTTTGCGTTTTGACATAAATAATTAGCACAATTTGAGATGAAAAAATGTTTAAGTGTAAATAAAAGCTCCCTAGTACTGTAAAATTCTATATTATTTCTTTATTTTATTTTATTTTATTTTACCTTATTTTATTTTACTTTACTTTATTTTATTTTATTTTTGAGATACTGTTTTACTCTAGTGTCCAGGCTGTAGTGCAGTAACACAATCTAGGCTCACTGCAACCACCACCTCACAGGCTCAAGCAATTCTCGTGCCTCAGCCTCTGAAGTAGCTGGGACTACAAGTGTGTGACAAGATGCCTGGCTAATTTTTGTATTATTTGTAGAGAAGGGGTTTTGTAATATCAGCCAGGCTTGTCTCAAACCCCTGACCTAAAATGATCTTCCCACCTTGGCCTCCCCAATTGCTGGGATTAGAGTTGTGAAGCACCATGCTGGGCCATAATGCAAAATTTTAAAATGTCTTTGTTTTGCATAAAAACCTAGGTGTTCAAATGATTTCAAATAAAACTACATATTTGTGCAAAGGATCACATTTATAATTTGATTTCTTAAAAAAAGGAAAACTAACTGTACTTAGAAAATATATCTATACTTTTCACACAGCAGATGTACTAAAAGATCTTCATTTGATTAAATATTTTTTCACTTTTGGGTGAAAGCTACAAGATCTGCATAACAGACATGTTCTTAGAGTCTAAGAATGCTTCCTTGATACCAGCCAGTTTCAGCAAACATCTAGCAATTCTTGTATTCATGTCAACTTGCTAAACAACATCAGGATAGTTCATAAAGCAATTGTCGACATTAAAAAAAGTAAGACCCTATGAAATATTTGAAGAGATTTATTCTGAGCCAAATATGAGTGATCAATGGCCCTCAGGAGTTACTAAGAACATGTGCCTCAAGGTGGTCGGGTGACAATTTGTTTTTGCACATTTTAGAGAGACATAAGACATTAATCAATACATGTAACACGTACATTGATACATCAGTTTAGTCTGGAAAGGCAAGACAACCAGAAGGTTGGAGGCTCCCAGAATATAGGCAAATTTAAAAATGTACTGATTAGCAATTGGTTGAAAGAGTTTTTAACTGAAAACCTGGAATCAATAGAAAGCAATGACTGCGTTAAGATAAGGAACTACGGAGATCAAGGTTTTATCATGTAGATGAAGCCCCCAGGTATCAGGCTTCAGAGAAAATAGATTGTAAATGTTTTGTGACAGACTTAAAGAATCAATTCTACCAGCCTTAAGGTCAGCTGTGTCTGCATTGTAGAAGGAAAGAGGGAATAATGATGCATGTCCAACTCCCCCTCCCTATCATTGCCTGAACTCATTTTCCATGTAAACTTTGGAATTTCCTTGAAGTGGGGTCCATTCAGATGGTTGATACTATATTGTATCCATGTATGCTGACCCATTTCTGTAATCCCAGCACTTTGATTGGCTGAGGCAGGAGGGTCACTTGGGGCCAGGAGTTCAAGACTAGCCTGGGGAACATGGTGAGACCCCTGTTTCTATAAAAAATAGTTAAAAATTAGCCAAGCCAAGCTACAGGTACCCAATGATGGGTACCTGTAGCCCTAGCTACTTGGGAAGCTAAGGTGGGAAGATTGCCTGAGCCCAGAAGTTTGAGGATGCAGTGATGAAGTTTGAGGATGCAGTGATCTGTGATTACACCACTTCACTACAGACTGGGCAACAAAGCAAGACCCTGTGTCAAAAAAGAAAGAAAAAAAGAGAGGAAGGAGGAGAAGGAGAAGAAAGGAGAGGGAGAGGGAGGGATAAAGGGAGGGGTGGAGGAAAGGAGGAGGAGGGGGAGGGAAACGGGGAGGGGAACAAAAGAGAAAGAACTGTATTGCCTCTGAGCTTACATGTTAGTAAGTTCTATGTTCTGAAAATGAAAAAAATAAAATTGTCCTAAAAGTTATGACTGCCAAAATTGGGATTAAAAAGATCCTGAAGGAAACCACCTCACTTTGCTAAAATGTGTAGAATTGGCCTTTTATTAGTTCTATTTCATTCATTTACTTGATTGTTCAGTGATTATGGCTGGTAAAGGATTTCAAGATTAGATGAAATTTCTCAAAGTCATTAAAAAGGGTGTCATCAAACTTCAAGGGACTTCCATCCACATAGCACCCAGACACTGTCTTGATATTCTGGTGTTGCATCTGCCCCCTTTGGTGGAGCTTAAATAGAATCAGATAGACTGAGAAATATTGCTTGATGTAGAACCATTGAAATAAGCTGAATGTCTTCCAAGGCAGAACATCCAATCCATCTCAGATTATAACCCTTTGCAAGGCAAGATGTCCTATCCATCTCAGATGATAATTCTTCAGGGATGCCTCCTGATGGACGTTGTTTACCCTTCCCCTGTAATCACAGTGCTAGCTAATGTTGCTATCTGCAAAGCTCCATCAAAATTGTTGTAATGCAAGAATTGAGGGGTGAAATGAAAGTGGGTTCTGCACAATGGCCGAGGCAGTAATGCTGTGGTGAGAAACTCCACTATGCTAATGTTCAGTGACCTCATTCCATGAAAGCTAATGAAGAGTTGTTTTTGTTTTTTTTTTTTTTTGTTTTGTTTGTTCATTTTCTTTTTTGTGCTACATAATTTACTTCGCACAGAATTTCAATCTCTATTTTATTAGATATCACTTGTCTACATCTATGGTTGTTTCAAAAATTAAAAATAACATGTTTAAACACTAAGGCCCTTTAAGAGAAAAACTACGATTTAATTCTACTAAATAAAAATCACTTACAGTAACAACCATATTTTAAGAAGTCATAAATCTGTCTTTAATTTTACAGTGATAAATGAAAAATGTTGTTTTAGTTGTGTTAAGCAATGAATGCAAAAAATGACTTGTTGTAATATTCAAATAACAAATAAATGTGCCACTAATAGAGAAAAGGTGTATTTTTCTCAGAACCAAAGTTTTGCTGCTTAATTTCCATCTGATATTGTTTAAAACAGTCTGCTGGAAAATTTAGTTGTTTTTGTTGATGGTGGTTTTTTTAAAGACTCTCTGTGCATATATATCTGTTGCTACATGAACAGTTAAAAAAATGGGGAGAGAGAAATTCAATGCTTTGTCATTAAAAATAAGCACTCATTATTTTTCCCATGTATCTCTTGTTCTTTCATTGTATGTAAGAAATCCTCCTCTGACCATCTTCATATTGGCACTATTCCTGTACTCTGTCTCTCCTCCTCCTCTGGTTTTCCTGGGCCAAAGTAAGAATCAGCACCTTCAGTGCTGCTTAATGCATGTGGGGGCCTGATTCCACTCAGGAGTGATAATAAGAGCCACAGATGAAGAGGTCAGTGGTCTCTCTCATTCTTTATTCTTTTGGTCCTCTGCAATCATCATTAAGAAATAAATCTGTTTAGCAGGCACTTCATAATAGTGCCAAATAAAGAGACATTTTAAAAAAAAATTTTTTTTGAAAAAACAAAAAAGGAAGAAAAGATAAGGACTCAAGGTTTTCTAAACAGGACATTAGTTTTTGCTCCAATGCAGTGTGTTTGAATATCAGGCCCAGGAGACAGCTAAATGTATATCAGGAACAACCTCAGTCCAAACCAGGTTCCATTACCTAGGATAGATGTGGTCCCTGCCATCTTGAAAGCTGAAATCCCCCATCTGGAGTACATAAGATTTAAGCAAAATTATTTCATCTCCTTATGAAACATTGAGTCATTAAACATTTATTTATTTGTTAGTTCATGAAGCCAACATTGCTGAAGTACTTTTGCCCTTGGAGAAAAGGCAGGAGGATTGCATAACAAGCATATAGAGTGCCCCAGATAATTTTCATGTCCATACACTAGAGCTTGGATACTTTGTAGAAATGGGAAAGCTACTGAGAAATATTTCCCTTCTTTGTACCTCAACAAGTATCTCCTGTTGCAGGAAGTCAGGGACCCCAAACAGAGGTAGAAATGTAGACAAAGTATTCTATGCATACATACAGAGCACTTTATACAGATATACATACTTACCCATACATTTACATACACATATATAAAACAATGTGCTTACTTGCTATAATCTATGTAATACCTTTTGCAACTTGCTCTTATGGGAGGACAGTCTCGGAGGCAGAAAAGATTAATTGTTAACTACAAGGACACTGGAATATAAACCCAGTGGCCTAGGTTTATATTGAGGCTCTGCCATTCAGTACCTATGTGACTTTGAGCTATTAACTTAAATGATCTTTGCTTCACTGTCTTCAGCTTTAAAATATGGCCAGCCATAGGGTGGCTATAGAAATGAATGGAGTAATACCAGTAATACACTTAGTGTACTTTACAATTAGTGGGTCCTCAGTAAATATTAGCTGTGGAAGTTAATCCTATTAGTGGTCTCTCAAGTAAACTACAACAAGCTACAGGCAGGGCCTTTTAATCCATCCTGTGCCATGCTGAGGTGGACCACTCCACAAAGGAGTGCAAGATTCTTCCCCTTATTCATAATAAAGCCAAGTGAATTTGACTGGATGCTGTTTGATGGTGAAGGAGCTATTCAGGATGAAAAAGTCAAGTTAGCATCAGTTTTGGATTGCATGATAGTCCTAGTGCTGTACATATAATGACTGATCCATGCTAATTGGCTGTCTTTGTGACTGCCCTTAAATCACTAACAGCTACCCCTTGAAAGCTATTTCACAAAACTTAGAAAAGAGAAGTTGTTTCTACTAATAATACTCTACAACATCCCAAATTATATTTGACTAGTCCTATATTTTATCAACATTTCTGAAGATAAATTCCCAATTATACTTAAAAGAAGATAGAGGCCAGGTGCAGTGGCTTGCTCCTATAATCCCAGCACTTTGGGAGGCCAAGGTGGATGAATCACTTGAGGTCAGGAGTTTGAGATCAGCCTAGCCAAATTGTGAAACTCCAGCTCTACTAAAAATAAAAAAATTAGCTGGGTATGGTGTCTTGCATCTATAATCCCAGCTACTCGGGAGGCTGAGGCAGGAGAATCACTTGAACCTGGGAGGTGGAGGTTGCCATGAGCCAAGATTGTGCCATTGCACTCCAGCCTGGGCAACAAAAGTGAAAAAAATTCTTTCCCTAAAAAAAAAAAGTTAAAAAAGAAAAAGACTTAAAGGAAAATGCCTGTGATATCTATACCTATATTTATCTACATGTGTATGTATTAGCATGCATTCTCATATCTACATTTACGTGTTTTTATATAACTTCATCCAGGGAATGTGGGGAGAAAAATAGTGTACTCTTGTGATGCTTCAAAATGATTTTTTCCTTCTTCAGCTCTGCAAGGAGGAATGTTTCTAGCATTTATCATTCAGTAGCCTCTCACAATCGGAAAGAGTAGTTTGCAGCACTGGGCACATATTAGAATCACCCAGAGACCCCTTAAAATAGTACTAATGTCCACTCTTCCCTCCTGATCTTTAGGTGCCAGTGGACACTGGACTTCTTAAAAGTTCCTCTGGGAGTTCTAATAGGCAAGCCAGTTTTGAAAGCCTCTGTCCCAGGGTTAGAGTTATGCTAATCATCAGAGTCAATTGTGCAAAACTCAGTCTTTAAGTATTAACTTAATCTGAAACTCAATTCTTCTTTCTACTTTGGGACATTTTTCATTTTGTAACCAATAAAGAATTATACTATTCTGTTTATTTTCTTAAATCAATATCTAGACTGTAAATGTGTACCAAAATTTCTCAGTGAAATGGTTTTTCAATTCTATACTCATACATTTAATTTCCTTGGACAAGACTTCCAAGTCTTCCTTCTAGACAGACTTATTAGCTGCTCAGCCACTTTGTGAAAACAATTAATCGACAGAAATTGAAGCTGGTACTACATGAATATTGAGTTGATCATTCCTAGAGTATTAAAATGAAAGTCAGCACAATGTAAAATGTACTTAGACCTATGGAAATGTGCAAAAATATGCAATTTCCTCATTAAAACTAATTTCTTTAAATCATTGTGTGTCCATTAAATGTTCATTTGCTTAAAACACAATGACTTATTTGTACAAAATTACAAACAATTTATATATAAAATTGCATAGAACAAAATACACACAAACACTCACACATGCACATAACTGTGTGCATGTAAAATCTATGAAATCTGAATAAAGGCAATGGTTTATATCAATGTAAATTTCCTGGTGGTGGTACTGTACTTCCCAGTTTTGAAGATGTCACCACTGAAGGGTGATTCAGGACAATTAATAATCTCTTATTATTTTTCTATAAAAATGTGTTAATTTATAATTTTCCCAAAATACAAAGTAAAAAAGAGAGAGAGAGGGAGAGAGAATCCTTTAAAAAAAATTGGCAGCAAGGCACAGTGGCTCATGCCTGTAATTGCAGCACTTTGGGAAGCTGAGGTGGGTGGATTGCTTGAGGTCTGGAGTTCAAGACCAGACTGACAAACATAGTGAAACTTTGTCTCTACTAAAAATACAAAAATTAGACAGGTATGGTGATGGGCGTCTGTAGTCCCAGCTACTCCACAGGCTAAGTTCTCAGTCTGTTACCCAGACTGGAACTCAGATGTGATCGTAGCTCACTGCAACCCTGACCTCCTGGGCTCAAACAGTTCTTTTGCCTCAAGCATGCAACTAGTTTGTACTATGAATTTTATTTTTGCAGACACAGGGTCTCTCTGTTGTCCAGGCCCTTTGTGTTCCACCATCTCTGGTGTAGGGGTTCCCTAGCCTCACTGGAATCCTGAGTGTTCCCTTGCATTATCCAGGAACTTCCTTCTGTCTTGGGTAACACAATGATGTGCCTTCATTCCTCCATAGCCACTATACTCTCTGGCCTTTTACATATATTACCATTACTTATTTGTGGTCTGTGGTCTGTCCTTTTCTTTCTTCTTTTTCTATTTTTTTCTTTTTTTTTTTGTATTTTTAGTACAGACAGCGTTTCACTATGTTGTCCAGGCTGGTCTCAAACTCCTGCCCTCAGGTGATCTGCCTGCTTCAGCCTCCCAAACTTCTGCGATTACAGGCATGAGCCACTGCACCCAGCTTGTCCTTTTCTGTTAGAATGAAGAATCCATGAAAACGAGAGTTGTCTTTTTTAAACAATGTCCCACCTCTTGAACCAGACTGGGTACACAGGAGAGAACAAGAAAATATTTGCTGAATAGGTGAATAAATACATAAATCACTGATTTTATAGAAAAAATAAAGATCCATGTTCCCCAGGATAACATCACTTTATTTCTTACCCTTTTTTTCCTTATGCGTTTTGTTTCAATTCTTCAGCAGTTATGAGTCAAACACATTTCAAAGTGGGCATGTAGAAGCCTCTGAAAACTCTTCTTTAAGAATTAAAGGCTTTCAAGATGGTATATAGTACTGAAAAACAGACATATGAGTGAATGAATCTACAATTTTAGGAATAAATATTGCTGGCACACACACACACAAAAAAAAAACTTAAAATTGTAGTTCCTTGATTTAAAATGCCAGTAAAACCATCAGGAGTTACAATTGCTAACATGATAGAAATCTGAAGGGTTGATTGTCAAACTCCAAGACACTTTCATTAGGATGAAGTGCTGTCTTAAAATTTACCAGACCTCAAATTCCATTCACACTGATGTGGAGAGAGCCTTTGGAGTCTCCTCAGCAGCAGAAACTGTCCATTTTTCTTTTAAATGCAAGAAACTTCCTTGCTTTCTTTTTTATTTAGAGACAGGGCCTTGCCATGTTGCCCAGGCTGGCCTCAAATATTCAGGAATCAAGTGATCCTTCAAAATCAGCCTCCTGAGTAGCTGAGACTACAGGTGCATGCCACTGTGCCCAGCAAAAATGTTTCTTTAAGAAATAAATGGATACATTGCAAGAATTTTCCCCAATATGTACCATTTAACCTGCTATCCCATTACTGGGTATATACCCAAAGGACTATAAATCATTCTACTATAAAGACACATATACACTTATGTTTGTTGCAGCATTCTTTACAATAGCAAAGACGTAGAACCAACCCAAATGCCTATCAGTGATAGACTGGATAAAGAAAATGTGGCACATATATACCATGAAATACTATGTAGCCATATAAAAAGAATGAATTCATGTCTTTTGCAGGGACATGGATGAAGTTGGAAACCATCATTCTCAGCAAACTAACACAAGAACAGAAAACCAAACACTGTATGTTCTCACTCACAAATGGCAGTTGAAGAACGAGAACACATGGACACAGGGATGGGAATATCACACACTGAGGCCTATCAGGGGGTTATATATATCCTATTAGGACATATACCTAATGCTTGCAGGGCTTAAAATCTAGATGACAGGTTGATGGGTGGGGGAAACCACCATAGTATATGTATCCCTATGTAACAAACCCACTTGTTCTGCATGTGTATCCCAGAACTTAAAGTGTAACAATAATTAAAAAAGAGATCAGGCACAGGAACTCATTTCTATAATCCTCAGTGCTTTCAGAGGCTAAGGAGGTGGATCACTATGTCAGTAGTTCGAGACCAGCCAGATCAACATAGTGAAACCCTGTCTCTCTTAAAACTACAAAAATTAGCCTGGTGTGGTGGCACACATCTGTAGTTCGAGCTACTTGGGGGGCTGAGGTGGGAGAATCATTTGAACCCAGGAGATCGAGGTTGCAGTGAGCTAAGACCAAGACATTGCTCTTTAGCCTGGGAGACAGAGTGAGATTCCATCTCAAAAGAAAAGAAAGAGAGAAATGAGTTGGTCTGGTTTAAGGACGCTTTATTACTGAACCGTATGTACAAATTCTAACATGAAAATAATGAATCACAGATTAGCAACACTATTTACAATACTTTTTTTTTTGTTTTTTACAAAACATATTTTACAAGATTACTTCTCTCTAAATAATATGACAGACATACACAAAAATGAAACTTTTTTTATGGCACACAAATGAATATTGACTTTAAATGACTAAGGGACATGAATTCTACAGACCATTTGGATGAGACGGTAGAAATTTTATTATCTGCACATTACAATATAATTAAGTAAAGGAGTAAAATAATTTTATAAAGACCTCTGTTAATCACTGTGTAAGTCATATAACTCACTAAAATATTCAATAGAGGTAAGACAGTCTTGAGAACTCTCATCGTACCTGACAGAGTCTGACCATGCAAAACCATAGAAAAGAGTCAATATCTTTACAGATCTGTTTATATCTTATAAACTTTACATGCAGCAGATATTTAGTCTTTGTGTTCTGCTTATAATGTGAAAGCTTATAAGTTTTAAGAGTGATTTGCAAAATCACTTAACAAAAAAATGAGTAAACTTGAAAATTCACAACATAAGCAAGAGCATTATATAAATAAGTCAATATCACAAATGACATTTACGGATACATAGAGCAAAATTAGTATTTGAATTTATATGATATGAACACAAGTCAAAATTCTTTCAATCAGGTTGTTTGGTGGACATAAAATACACAGTTTAGGCCTTTGAAGTCAAGCATAATAACTTCTTAGTTGTCCCTTAGTTTTGGGTGACTTGCTCTAGTAATTTACTGGGTTTCTTATAAAGGACAAATTCTTATCAATTCAGTAAAGATCATTCTCTAGCAATGGCTCTCTATCAGGTTACCATCCCGTCAGGAGGCAGTTGACAATATCTGGAGACATTTTGGTTGTCTCAACCCTGGGGAGGGTGCAACTGGCATCTGGTGAGGAGAAACTGCGGATGCTACTAAAAACCTACAATGCACTGGACAACTCTTCACAACACAGAACTATCCAGCCCCAAAAGTCAATAGTCTGGGGCTGTGATGAAACTCTGTATACAGTCTAAGGTTTTCAGGAGATAGATGTATTTTTAATCTTCGAACTTCATTTAATAAACATTACAAAAAATTATCTGCCATAAACTTTATCTTTTCTACCATGTCATGTTAAAAGAGTGAAAGACTGAAAAGGGCACGTTTGTTTACAAACATCACTCTGTGGAGTTTCATGTAGGAAAACAGGGCAACACAGATAAATTCATCAAAAGGAGCAAGGTTGTAAATAAAAATAATGTATGTAACTGCGGTGTATATTAAGTTAATAACCTGTATTTGATGACAGCATTTTTGATGAGCTCAATTTTTTTAGCAGTCAATACAATTAAAGGATGTATTTTCTCACATTATAGAAATGTATCTAATTTCAATACTACATATTATAGAACTAGGCCTCAAAATTATGTTTGCCAAAAAACATAGATTTTTATCTTTTATTAGAGCAATCACATTTTTCAAATTCAGAAAAAGATAACTATATTTTTGATCATTTGAATAACATTGGAGCTTAATAAAATTCATAAGAGAAACATTTTTATTACCCATTAATAGCATTTTTCTTCCAATAACACCAATAAAATTTAAATTATTAAATATTATATTGAAATTAGAAGCCCATAAGAGCTGTTTTAGAATTTTTTAAGGGAAATGTAAGTTTCATAATTACCATCCTAACTAGAAATACCTGTCCAATGTCTATTATCCAGACAGAAGAAACATAATTAAATTTTATAAAGTTAAATTTATGCAATAATTATTTAAATTCATTGGTATATTTTAGGTTACACATTTTCACTTACCCTGGATAAAATAGTTAAACTTATTAACCCAGGATAAAAATTATCTTATGAAAAATTCAAATCAACAATGCTATATAATCTTAGTTGATTTTTCATATCAAATCAACAATTTTGTCAAAAATATATTTTATTGATTAGATTTATGCTTCCTTAGTGTTATGTGTGAATTGTGTCTTTGTTATTCTACTTTTTGCAGGGAAGTTTGGTGCTAGAAATTCAGGTAAAACTGAATTATGTCGTAATTCAATAGAAATGGGTGACACTATACAAGAAAACAAGATTTAGTGTTAAACAGGCCTATTCTTCATTTTCTCCAAGCTTGTAAGGAATTGGCATCTGTCTTCATCAATCTACTGGTTCCCACTTGTCTCCAGATACATCCGTGATTGACAGAAGTTCTTCTTGCACTAAAGTCACATAGAAGAGTACAAACCTCTGAGCAGTTCCCACTGCCTCTGGAGATGTGCATGTCTCATGGCCGAAGTTCAACAAGCTTACACATCCATGCAATTTCAAAAAGTCTTTTTGAACAGTTTAGTGTCTTTCTGGAGAAGGCTTGTAATGATGAGGATATTGATGCTTAAGATGGGATCCTAAGAAGTGACAAAATATTTCAGTCACATCCCTTTAAACGTATCAGATAAATGATAGAATTACCTTTCTTTGTTGAAAAACATGAGACCCAGGCAGATGTTCCTTCCTATGACCATGTCTTTCCTATTCTGAATCTGAATGTACAAACACTCTCTCTTTTCCCTGTTTCACTCTTCCTCCTGGATGCTTTCCCCTAACCATAAAACAATAGTAAAAAAAGACAAACTTCTTTCCTTAAGCTCACTATTATTTAATCAAAACATAATCCTTTTGTATTTGCTCAAAGAGTCTTAAAAACTACCAAAAACTTTGTTAAATGGAATTTCCATGAAGGAATATCAGAAAAGCATTTACCCAACAAAAATTTTAGAAATTATCAAACTCTCCCATTGTGATAGCTTTTGTTTTCTTCAAATTATGAACATAAATTATAAGCTCCAGCATCCAGAACGTCTTGATGGTGGCCAGTCCCTCCCCTCCTGGGGTCTGCACTTGCACTTCCAGTCGGTAAAGAGTAGATGGTCTCTGATTGGGCACCGTTAGGACATAGTGATCCTAAGGGGACAACATAAAAGAGGATGCTCACTGACAACCTTTCAGAGACAACGCGCAATGCACAGAGAGCCTAGACCAGTATTTCCCCCACTGGAGAATATCATGTACAGGCAAGTGTGGTTGCTTTGTAAAGGCACAGTTTAATTGACCTTAGAATAGCCAAATACCACTACAGTTAAAACAAAACTGAGACTTAAGTGATTCACTTGAGTGAGGAGTGGAAATGAGTGCAGGTTACACAGCATTGAATGTTCACAGGAGACAGGGAGTGGCCTCCAGGAGCACTGGAGCTTCATCCAGATGCTGACAGGAGATGGGGTGGACCCAGCTCTGCAGTTAGCAAAAACAGTGAACAGGAAACAAGCAATCAGGACAACGCAAGCCCAACGCAAGCCCAACCCAAGGCGGCCATGTCTCTTTGGAAGTCTGAACTGCTTTATTTCAGAATAAACATGCACTTTATGTAGGACTGTACTGGAATCCAAGATTAGCTATTAAGGATTCTGTTTCACGGATACTTCAAGATTGCTTTCATGTTGCAGACATCAGCACAGTAGGTGAATTAGCGGATGCTCCATTATAGCATAAAAAATTATAATAATTAGATCTAAAGTTTTAAAAATAAATACAAACAAGTTCTAAGTCCTTAGAAGATAATTTTTCAGGATTTGGATTTCTACCAGGAATATTACATCTGCTCAGCAAATAGTTCTTCTTTTCAGCCCCACAGGTGACCTTTGAGGAAGGTGGGCTTCAGCAAGCAACTCCAGCAGCCTCAGTGAGCCTCATTCCTTTTATCTGAAAATAAGGATACTAATTCAACCAATGCGATAGGTTTGGTGTAAGTTTTAAATCAGTTCATGTACTGGTTTTCTACAGCTGCTGTGACAAATTACCATGAGTGTAGATGCTTAAAACAATACGTCTTCTCTTCTAGAGGTCTGAAATGGTGTCACTGACTTAAAGGGACCGGCAAGGCCATGCCCCTTCCTGGAGGCTCCAAGGAAGAATATATTTTCGTGACCTTTCAGGGTTTTAGAGGCTTCTGGTGTTTCTTCCACTAGCTTCAAAGTCAATGCTGGGCTGAGTTCTCTGCACCATGCTGTCTCTCTAGTTCTTGCATTCTGCTTCCCCTTCTTTTTTTTTTTTTTTTTTTTTTTTTTGAGATGGAGTCTTATGCTGTGGCCCTAGCAATTCTCCTACCTCAGCCTCCCAAGTAGCTGGGAATACAAGCTTGTGCTGCCATGCCAGACTAATTTTCTGTATTTTTGGTAGAGATGGGGTTTCACTATGTTGGCTAGGCTGGTATCAAACTCCTGACCTCAGGTGATCCACCACCTCAGCCTCAAAAAGTGCTGGAATTATAGGCATGTTTTTATACCTTATTATTTTGGTAAACGTTTTAGTGTACTCAGTAGAGTCGTAAGTATTTCATCTAGATTGTTTTACACAATGTTCCTTTTAGATTCCAAACTCTTTAGGAGGATCTTCCTAAACTAAGTAAAAGCAAAATGCCCGATTTCATATGTTTGCTGTCCTTTTGAAGCAAATCCATACCAAATGCCTTCAAGAACTTCCTGTCACTTCAAAGAAATTTTTAGTGTGACTACATAGAGAGGGCATGAGTTGAAATAACAAGGAGCAGATGCAGGGTCTACAAAAAGATCCACAGAACAAATCCTGACATATCACTAAAGATGTAGAATGAATCTCTGCCTCTTCAGTAGGCAGTAACACTGTAACCACAATAGTTTTGACTGCAGTCTACAGTGTCAACTGTTGACAGCCACTGCACAGAACATTCTCTTTTAGAAATATATTTGACATCAGTTATATCTTTGGAATCAAGGTTTTGACCAGCCACGAAGAATGTTCTCTGGCCAGCATGGATGTGTACTTATTAGATGATGGTGTCACATTGGTCTGCAGTAGGAAGCATTCCTGGAGGTTAACAGAGCTCAGAGGCTGGAAATGGGTATGAAGAAAACAGTTTGAACACTGACTGCGAGGCATTTCGATTCGTGAAAAAAGTCATTACTGACAAATAGAGGCTAGTGTATCTTCGTCACAGGAGCTCATCACTCCCAGCTTCTCCTTTGTGCCCCAGGGTCCAAGTCACTAAACATCAACCAAGTCAGCATCACTTCTGGAACCCAAATCAAGGTCACTCCTTGCCTTTGGATCTTGTCTGTTTATCATCAAGTCCACGATTTCACGCATTGTAAATTGGATATTACTATGGACTCTAATATTGATTAATAAATATTGATACAATTCTCTGCTTATGGTTTCTTTAAAGATTTCAGTATTTGAGAAAACCACTGATATTCTTCACATTTGTTTCTAACTTTGAGTTATTTAAAGTAATACATGTGTATATATGCATATATATGTGCATATGTGTACATATCTCTGCCAAAAACCATGTTTCCTATTTCTCATGCACTGAAATCATTATTGTGTGGCAATACTGGTCATACTACTGCTTGCTGATACAGTGCAGTGAAGGTGAATCCCTTTTCTTCTGCCAAATTTAAAAAGATGCTTAAGTTTTATAGCACTTGTATTACAAATTGGACAAATAAATCATGTTTTAAAGCACTGCTCTTTGTTGTTCACAAAGGAGAAAACATTGAGAGTCAGTCCTAAAGCAACACCAAGCCTTACAAGGCTGGCCTCAGGGGCTCTTTATCTCTGTTCTGACATCCTGTCTTCTTTCTGTACTACAAGTAGTGCTGTAAGAATCCTCACACTGAAACTCCTAAGGTGTCTCTTTTGTGTCAGGCACCGGTCCAACCAATCTGGATGTGTAATCTCATTTATTCCTCACAACATACCTAGGAGGTGATCTATAATGTTTCCTCTAGTTCATCATGTTAATAGAATAAAGAAGAAAAATATAGGATCATGTCACTAGATGAAGCAAGAATAGTTGATAAAAATCAGTATTTGTTAACAACAAAAGCTTTGCAAGTAAGAAGATTAGGGGATTATATTAATCTGACCAGGGATGTCTTCAAAAACCTTACACTCAAACATCATGCCTAATATCATCACTTATAGTCACCATTGTACTGAAAGTTTTAGCCAGTGTTAAGGCAAGGGAAAACTTAGGATGTCAAAGACCTGGAAATGAAAATATAATTCTCATTATTCACAGACTAGATGATGGTTTTTGTAGAAAAATGTAAACAAAACATCAGAGTAAATGTTGTAATTAACAAGGTAATAAAACAGTATTGCTGGATTCACAGTCAATATATGGATATAAGATATATTTACAATATACCGACAACAAAAATCAGAAAGTAAAATTGAGGGAAAGTATGTCATGTACAATAGGATAACAATAAACACAAATAACTTGGAATAATCATATTACAAAGTGTCATACTCTCTATCCAATATATTATATAACACTGTTGAGAGAAAAATTTTTAAAGTGACACACTATGTTTGTAGATTGGAAGACTCAATATTTTTAATATCCAAATTCTGTATGAATGAATTGAAATCTCAATAAATACCTCAGGAGACTTTTGTGAAAATTGAAAAATCAATTCACACATGTATGTAAAATTTCAAAGGGGAGAGAACAGCTGAGACAATTTCAAAAAGAAGTAAAAACTGCAGGACTGTCATTAGAAATATTTATAAATCTATGGTAGTTAAGATAGCAAAGTATTGTCACAAAACTGTAAAAATATTCCAAATGACTCTCTAGAAAGCCCAAAAGTTAACTTGCACATATATACATTAATTAGGGCAAATGACAAATAGTACAGCTTTGGGGAAAATAATCATTTAAAAAATATACAATGACATAATCAGAGAAGATAAGAAGAAAAAAAAAACAGAACATTGACCCTCTACAACAAAAATCAATTCTGGATAAAAGATTCTAAGAATAAAACATATCATAAATAATATGATTTGACTATGTCTGCACCCAAATCTTATCTTGAATTGTAGTTCCCATAATCCCCATGTATCATGGGAGGGACCTGGTGGGAGGTAATTGAATCATGGGGACAAGGTTTTCCCTGTTGTTCTGGTGATAGTGAGTAAGTCTCATGAGATCTGTTGGTTTTATAAAGTGCAGTTCTCCTGTACATGCTCTTTTGCCTACCACCATGTAAGGTATGCCTTTGCTCCTCCTTTGCTTTCCGCCATGACTGTAGGTCTCCCCAGTCATATGGAATTATCAGTCCATTAAACTTCTTTTTCTTTTTTTTTTAATTATACTTTAACTTCTAGGGTACATGTGCATAAAGTGCAGCTTTGTTACATATGTATGCTTGTGCCATATTGATGTGCTGCACCCATCAACTCATCAGCACCCATCAATTCATCATTTATATCAGGTATAACTCCCCAATGCAATCCCTCCCCCCTCCCCCTCCCCATGATAGGCCCCAGTGTGTGATGTTCCACTTCCCGAGTCCAAGTGAGCTCATTGTTCAGTTCCCACCTATGAGTGAGAACATGAGGTGTTTGGTTTTCTCTTCTTGTGATAGTTTGCTAAGAATGATGGTTTCCAGCTGCATCCATGTCCCTACAAAGGACGCAAACTCATCCTTTTTTATGGCTGCATAGTATTCCATGGTGTATATGTGCCACATTTTCTTAATCCAGTCTATCACAGATGGACATTTGGCTTGATTCCAAGTCTTTGCTATTGTGAAAAGTGCCACAATAAGCATACGTGTGCATGTGTCTTTGTAGTAGAATAACTTATAATCCTTTGGGTATATACCCAGTAGTGGGATGGCTGGGTTATATGGTACATCTAGATCTAGATCCTTGAGGAGTTGTCATACTGTTTTCCATAATGGTTGAAGTAGTTTACAATCCCACCAACAGTGTAAAAGTGTTCCTAATTCTCCACGTCCTCTCCAACACTTGTTGTTTCCTGATTTTTTAATGATTGCCGTTCTAACTGGCTTGAGATGGTATCTCATTGTGGTTTTGATTTGCATGTCTCTGATGGCCAGTGATGATGAGCATTTCTTCATGTGTCTGTTGTCTATATGAATGTCTTCTTTTGAGAAATGTCTGTTCATTTTTTGATGAGGTTGTTTGTGTTTTTCTTGTATATTTGTTTGAGTTCTTTGTAGATTCTGGATATTAGCCCTTTGTCAGATGAGTAGATTGCAAAAATTTTCTCCCATTCTGTAGGTTGCCTGTTCACTCTGATGGTAGTTTCTTTTCCTGTGCAGAAGCTCTTTAGTTTAATGAGATCCCATTTGTCAATTTTGGCTTTTGCTGCCATTGCTTTTGGTGTTTTAGACATGAAGTCCTTGCCCATGCCTATGTCCTGAATGGTACTACTTAGATTTTCTTCTAGGGTTTTTATGGTATTAGGTCTAACATTTAAGTCTCTAATCCATCTTGAATTAATCTTCATATAAGGAGTAAGGAAAGGATCCAGTTTCAGCTTTCTATTTATGGCTAGCCAATTTTCCCAGCACCATTTATTAAATAGGGAATCCGTTCCCCATTTCTTGTTTCTCTCAGGTTTGTCAAAGATCAGATGGCTGTAGATGTGGGGTATTATTTCTGAGGACTCTGTTCTGTTCCATTGGTCTACATCTCTGTTTTGGTACCAGTACCATGCTGTTTTGGTTACTGTAGCCTTGTAGTATAGTTTGAAGTCAGGTAGCTGTAGAGTTTCTGCCGAGAGATCTGCTGTTAGTCTGATGGGCTTCCCTTTGTGGGTAACCTGACCTTTCTCTCTGGCTGACCTTAAGATTTTTTCCTTCATTTCAACTTTGGTGAATCTGGCAATTATGTGTCTTGGAGTTGCTCTTCTGGAGGAGTATCTTTGTGGCATTCTCTGTGTTTCCTGAATTTGAATGTTGGCCTGCCCTGCTAGGTTAGGGAAGTTCTCCTGGATGATATCCTGAAGAGTTTTTTTCCAGCTTGTTTCCATTCTCCTCCTCACTTTCAGGCACCCCAATCAGACGTAGATTTGGTCTTTTTATATAATCCCATACTTCTTGCAGGCTTTGTTCATTTCTTTTTCTTTTCTTTTTTTTCTTTTGGTTTCTCTTCTCTCTTCCTTTCATTCGTTTGATCCTCAATTGCTGATACTCTTTTTCCAGTTGATCAAGTCGGTTACTGAAGCTTGTGCATTTGTCACGTATTTCTCGTGTCATGGTTTTCATCTCTGTCATTTCGTTTATGACCTTCTCTGCATTAATTAGTCTAGTGTCAATTCTTCCACTCTTTTTTGAAGATTTTTAATTTCTTTGCACTGGGTACATAATTCCTCCTTTAGCTCTGAGAAGTTTGATGGAGTGAAGCCTTCTTCTCTCATTTCGTCAAAGTCATTCTGTGACCAGCTTTGATCCATTGCTGGCGATGACCTGTGCTCCTTTGCAGGGGGAGATGCGCTCTTATTTTGTGAATTTCCAGCTTTTCTGCCCTGCTTATTCCCCATCTTTGTGGTTTTATCTGCCTCTGGTCTTTGATGATGGTGATGTACTGATGGGGTTTTGGTATAGGTGTTCTTCCTGTTTGATAGTTTTCCTTCTAATAATCAGGACCTTCAGCTGTAGGTCAGTTGGAGATTGCTTGAGGTCCACTCCAGACCCTGTTTGCCTCAGTTCAAAATGCAGAAATCACCAGTCTTCTGTGTCATTTGCGCTGGGAGTTAGACACTGGAGCTGTTCCTATTCGGCCACCTTGCTCTCTTTATTCCGAGTTGTACTTTTATAATATGCTTGTTGTCCACATGTATGTCTTCTGAAAAGCTCATGTCTTTTGTCCATTTTTAATAGGCTTGTTTGTTTTTTCTTGTACATTTGCTTACATTTCTTAAAGATGTTGAATATTTGACCTTTGGCAGATGCACAGTTTGCAAACATTTTCTACCATTCTGCACGCCACCTGTTTGTTTGGATGATAGTGTCTTTTGCTGTGCAGAAACTCTTTAAATACAACAGATACTGGGGCCTAACTGAGGATGGAGTGTCAGGGAGGAAGAGGATTAGGAAAATTTATTAATAGGCATTAGGCTTAACACAATGAATACTCTGCACAGCAACCCCACTGGTGTGAGTTTACCTATATAAAATACCTTCACATGCACCCATAAACTTACAAAAATGGATCCCATTTACAATACTCAAAAAAAGTAAAATATCTGGAAATAAAGTTAACCAAATAGGTGAAAGATCTCTGTAAAGACAAATATCAAACACTAACAGAATAAATTATAGAAAATACAAACAAAAAATACATCTTATAATTATAGTTTAAAGAATCAACATTTTAAAAATATGCATAGGGCGGAGCAAGATGGCCGAATAGGAACAGCTCCAGTCTCCATCTCCCAGTGCGAGCGACACAGAAGACCGGTGATTTCTGCATTTTCAACTGAGGTACTGGGGTCATCTCACTTGGGAGTGCCGGACAATCAGTGCGGGTCAGCTGCTGCAGCCTGACCAGCGAGAGCTGAAGCAGGGCGAGGCATCACCTCACCTGGAAAGCGCGAGGGGAAAGGGAGTCCCTTTTTCTAGCCAGGGGAACTGAGACACACAACACCTGGAAAATCGGGTAACTCCCACCCCAATACTGCGCTGTAACACCGGCACACAGGAGAATATATCCCACACCTGGCCGGGAGGGTCCCATGCCCACGGAGCCTCCCTCCTTGCTAACACAGCAGTCTGCGGCAATCTAACCGCAAGGCATCAGCGAGGCTTGGGGAGGGGCGCCTGCCATTGCTGAGGCTTAAGTAGGTAAATAAAGCTGCTGGGAAGCTCGAACTGGGTGGAGCTCACAGCAGCTCAAGGAAACCTGCCTGTCTCTGTAGACTCCGCCTCTGGGGACAGGGCTCAGCTAAAGGATCAGAAGCCTGTGCAGATGCGAACGACTCTGTCTGACAGCTTTGAAGAGAACAGTGGATCTCCCACCACGGAGGTTGAGATCTGAGAAGGGGCAGTCTGCCTGCTCAAGTGGGTCCCTGACCCCTTAGTAGCCTAACTGGGAGATATCCCCCACTAGGGGCGTCTGACACCCCACACCTCACAGGGTGGAGTACACCCCTGAGAGGAAGCTTCCAAAGCAAGAATCAGACAGGTGCACTCGCTGTTCAGCAATATTCTATCTTCTGCAACCTCTGCTGCTGATACCCAGGCAAACAGGGTCTGGAGTGGACCTCAAGCAATCTCCAACAGACCTATAGCTGAGGGTCCTGACTGTCAGAAGGAAAACTATCAAACAGGAAGGACACCTATACCAAAACCCCATCAGTACGTCACCATCATCAAAGACCAGAGACAGATAAAACCACAAAGATGGGGAAAAAGCAGGGCAGAAAAGCTGGAAATTCAAAAAATAAGAGCGCATCTCCTCCTGCAAAGGA
>NC_045456.1:25451423-25465984 GCF_002776525.5 Piliocolobus tephrosceles | reverse complement strand
ATATTCATCGTGGTGGAACAATTATTGAATTCACTGATTCCTACATCAATGTCATGAGTGTTATTGAGGAAATGGGAGTAGATACAAGGGGAGTTATAGAATTCTAAGGGCTGTACTTGAAGGGGAGGAATTATGGTGCAGGAAGTATTGGATGTATAGTTTAAGTCATTGCTGGGTATGGCAAGAGGAATGGGATCTCCTAATTGTAAACACAGCCAACAGTCATTAGCTAAACCAGAGTTGGAATTATTGAGCAGATTAAGAGTAGCAGTGAGGAGGTCAAAAGTCTAGGCATCAATTTTCTCTTTCCCTCGGGCTTTGGGCAAAGCCAAGGGGTGGTAGTGAATTTCCGGGTACAGGTACCTTTGCAATTCTTCAAGTTTTTTGTATACTATAATTTCTTGGACCTTGTCTTGTGGTCCTCCTCCGTCAGAGATATGAAGAGGGGGGTGAGTACTCCAGCAGGCAGGCTGCGCTACAACACCAGTACAGCCAGCCGATTCAAGGTTGTGGGTATTTCCTAAAACTGTAGGGCGATTACTGGACCCTATAGTAGGGGTTCTAGTTGTAGTTAAGATAGCAGTATAGTATGTTTTATTGCCAGAGGTGCATTCTTGATAAGTGGTGTAGCAGGAACTATGCATAGCAGCCTTAAATGTGTCACAAGGGCAGGTTGTGGCGCCCCCTCCACTAGATATTCTTGGGGTTGACACACACCTCCACTTGACGGAGTCACTATGCAGGTATGCTGTGTGAGTGGAGGAGGACATAGTTGAGATGTATGTATTTGGAGGGGAGGTCACATATCCCCCCAAACAGTCACAGGGCTTACCGTGCCGTTGTTGTATATATGCACAGGCCTCGTGGGGATTACAAAAGCCGGCATGCACCTGGAGTACTTGGCAAGTCAGCACTATGGTCCAGAGGGGCCAGTAGTTGAAGTTCATCTCTGCAACAGAAGGAAAGAATATTCTTAGGGAGAGAGTTACTCCCTGGATTGGCTATTGTTAGGTACCTGTCTCACCAGTGGCTCTGGCAGCCATCTGGCTGCATCATGAGTTTGAGAAAAAACACAAACTGAGCCTCTTCCCCAGATTAACACTGGGTCTGGACCATGCCATGTGTTGTCTAAGGGGTCTTTCCACTTAACCATGGCAAATTGTTTTTTGGACTCGGAATGCCAAAATCTATCGGCTGTTGATCTGTTCAGGTTATCCAAACTTAAAAAATTTAAAATAAAAAGTATGTGATTAAGGATATTTCTAGGGGTGCCCTTAGTAGGGTACCATTCTCCCTTTTTTATTTTGTCAGTGGTGGTTTTTAAAGATAGGTGTGCTCTGTCATCTATTCCTTGTCCTTGAGGGCTATATGGAATTCCAGTAATGTGTTTTATTTGTAATTTAAGACAGAAGTCTTGGAAGGCTTTGGATGTATAGCCAGGACCATTATCTGTTTTTATTTGTTTAGGTTTTCCAATTATGGAAAAACAGTGTAGTAAATGAGCTATGACATGTTTGGTGGCTTCTCCTGTCGTGGCTTCTCCTGTCTGTAGGGTGGAAAGTATAAATCCACTAAATGTATCTATACATACATGGATGTATTTTAAGTTACCGAATTCTGAATAATGGGTGACATCCATTTGCCAGATCATGTTAGGAACTAGTCCTCTTGGGTTAATTCCTAAGTGAGGGACTGGCAGTATGTTATACAGGTCTGACATTGTTTAACTATTTGTCTTGCTTGTTCTCTAGTTATTTTAAACATTAGTCTTAGGGTTCGAGAATTAAGATGATGTAAGGCATGAGCGGTTTGTGCTTGGGTTAAGTTTGTATTTGCAGTTATAGCTATTGTTTTAGTTGCTAAGTCAGCCATTTGATTGCCCTGGGATAGAGGTCCTGGCAGTCCTGAGTGAGCCCTGATGTGTCCAAGAAAAAAGGGTGTTGTTCTGTCATATATTAATTGTTGGCATTATAGAAATAACTTGGCTGTGTCTGACACATGTTTGATTTGTGCTACGGTCTGAAGTAAAGGTATTGAGTGAGCTAAGTCTGCACTCTCAGTATAAATATTAAGGGCCTGATCAGGGAAGGCTGACAGCACTGCAATTAGGGCCTGCAATTCTACTAACTGAGCCGAGGTATGACTAGTTTTGAATTTAACAGTGGTGTCAGCAAAAGTATATGTAGCAGTTCCTGTAGATGACCCATCAATGAAAACTAGTAAGGCATTGTCTAAAGGTGTTTTACTGATGACATGAGGAAAAACAAAAGCATGTAGCTTACAAAATTGGATAAGCTTATTTGGCGGGTAATGGTTATCTAAATTACTAGCATAAGAGGCGCAAGCAGTAGGCCACGTTTCAGTGTTTTGCATTAGCCAATGGATTTGTGACTTAGAATAAGGTTGTATGATCATAGAGGGTTCAATTCCAAAATATTTTTTGCTATTGTCTCTCCCTAGCATAATTAAATCTGCTATGGCATCATAATAGGGGAGTAATACCTTTTTGGGTGATGAAGGCAAATGGACCCACATAATAGGGTTATTTTGCCAGAATAAACCAGTAGGTGTCAGCGTTGTGTTAAAGATTAAAAAGGACTGAATAGTCTATGTTAGTAACAAATTGCTCAGCAATGGCCATCTCTACCCTATTAAGTGATAAAAGAGCTTCTTTTGATAATGACCTAAGGGACTTAGGGTTGGGGTCACCTCTCAGGATGTCAAATAAAGGTTTTAAGTCTCCCGTGGTGAGTTTTAAGTAGGGTCAAAGCCAATTTATGTCTCCAAGGAGCTTTTGGAAATCATTAAGGGTGTGTAACTGATCTTTACGGATAACTGCCTTTTGATTAGTAATTTTAGGTCCACTTATTTGAAAACCTACATATGTGTAAGGGTCTTCTAGTTGTATTTTTTCTGGAGCTATTTGTAACTCTGCTGTGGTTAGTTTTTGTTTGAGCTGAGCAAAACACTAAAACTTGTTCTGCTACTTGTCCTGCTATAAGAATGTCATCCATATAGTGTATAATATACATTTGTTTCCATGTCTCTCTAACCAAGTGTATGGCTGTAGCCACATACTTTTGACACAAGGTGGGACTGTTGGCCATACCTTGAGGTAACACTTTCCATTGGTATTGCTTCATTGATTCTCTAAAATTTATAGATGGTAAGCTAAAGGTGAATCGTTTTTGGTCAGTAGGATGAAGGGGAATTGTAAAAAAGCAATCCTTAAGGTCTATGATACTTTTAAAATATTTTTGAGGGATTGCAACTGGAGAAGTAGCCCTGGCTGTAAGGCGCCCATAAGAACCATAGTAGCATTTACTGCTCTCAAATCTTGTAAGAGTATCCACTTTCCAGATTTCTTTTTTTATGATGAATATGGGGGTGTTCCAAGGAGAGCTGCTTTCTGTAATGTGCCCTGCCTCTAATTGTTCCTGCACTAACTGTTGGGCAGCGGCAAGCTTCTCATTGGTTAGTGGCCACTGATCAACCCAAACAGGTTCATCTGACTTCCAAGTGATTGGGTCAGCAGTTTTCTGGGGTGCAGGCATGTCAATGGCCACGGTTAAAAATTTCCAAGCCCCCTTTTATCTAATTTTCTTATGGCTGGGATTGGCTGTAAAATGCCATCTTCTCTCTTTCCTAACCCTTTCCCAGGGTGGTAGCCCTGATCCAACATTTGTGCAGTGACTATATCATTTGGACTACACATCATGACCCTCATTTGGGAGAGAAGATCTCTACCCCAAAGGTTAACAGGCAAATCAGGGATAACAAATGGCTTAATGAGACAGGAATTACTTTCTTGATCTCTCCAGGTGAGATATTTGGAACTTTCTCTAGGGTTATTACTTTGCCTGATTCCTCATAAATTTGTTAAGGTCTTTGAAGTGGGCCAACTGGCGGGCCAATCTTGCTGTTTAATTATTGTTACATTGGCCCCTGTGTCTATCAGTCCTGTAAATAACTTTCTGTCTAGCCATAAGGTGAGAGAGGGTTTTTGATTAGTAATGGGCTGTACCCAGTATATGTCTGAGGATCCGAATCCTCCTTCTCCTCTTGAAGGTGATTGAAACTTGTTAGCTGTTTTTAGCAATGATAACAGGAGCAACTGTGCTATTTTATTTCCTTGAGGAATGGTGATGATGTTGTTAATGGCCTTAGCCATAATTTTGATTTCTCCTGTATAATCACTATCAATCATTTCTGGAAAGACCTGTAGGCCTTTCAGGGTGACGCTTCTTCTCCCTAGGATTAATCGAAACATGTTTGAGGGTAGGGACCCATATACCCCAGTACCTAAGGCTTGGGGTCCCATTTCAGGGGTTAATACTGTGTAGGAGGTGGAACAGAAGTCCAATCTTGCACTTCCTGGGGTAGCTCTACTAAGTTGTGAAATGGATTGTTGTTGGTTGGTACAAAACTGACTGCCCCATAAGCTTGTTTCAGGGCCTGGGGCTGGCCCCTTAATCCATTTCCCTGCTGAGATATCAGGGGGTTTCCTTGATTGTCAGTTTTAGATTTACATTCATTGGCCCAATGTTTCCCTCTTTTACATTTAGGGCAAAGACTTGGAGCTTTCACCTCTAAGGTCTTAGCTAGCTCTCCCTTGCAATCTCTAGCGAAGTGTCCTATCATTCTGCATTTAAAGCACCCCTTGCTATTTTTATCTTTCCTAGCGAGGAAGTCTTTTATGGTTTGTCCACTAAAGGCAGCAGCCATAGCCAAACCCTGTTGATATGAGGGCCCTATGTCTGAACAGAGGCGGATGTAGCCTGTTAAGTCTGTTTTCATTCTATAAGGTCTGATTACTGCCTGACAAGCCAGGTTAGCGTTTTCATAAGCTAATTGTTTTACATAATCCACCCCTGCCTCAGAATTTCCAAATATTCTGCTGGCCGTGGTTAAAAGTCTATGTACAAAGTCTGCAAAGGGCTCATCAGGCCCCTGTTTGACGCCCGTGAGCAAGGCTCCTGGATCCCCCTTAACAGGGAGTTTTCTCCAGGCTTTGGTAGCCGCTGCTTGGATTTGGGAAAATAGCCGGGGATCATACTGCATCTGAGCATCGGTTCCTATGTAGTTATCCGAGCCAGTTAGCATATCAAAATCCCAACCATTTCCGGCTTGTTGGTTTCTCTTGGCCGTATCTCTACAATCTTCATAAAATTCTGACTTCCAAATCAGATGGTCGCCTCCGGAAAGAACTGCTCTAACTAAGGTATTCCAACCTATGGAAGTGAGCCAATTTTTGGTCACAGATTCGACTATGGACAGGGTGTACGGGGCAGTAGCTCCGTATTGCGAGACAGCAGTTTTTAGTTCTTTTATTACAGTAAATTCAAACCCATTGTGGTGTCTCCAGGCTCGGCCCTGCGCATCTGTAGTTTCAGTTACTGGAAAAACGTCTCGAGGAGAGGAATCCTCCCTATCCCTACTACCAAACGACCTTTCTTTTGGGACATGCTGTCCGGGTCTCTGAGGGTGAGAGTGTTTCTCTATTCCTTTAGGGTATTGAACGCTCTCACTTCCTGTCCTCAATTTCTGCAATCTAGTGATTAAAGACTGATGTAGTTCTTCGAGCTTTATTTGCTCTTCAAGTTGTGCAATCTTTCCTCTAAGCTCCTCTTTTGGGTCTATTACTGCCATAACTGCGGGGGCGGAAGCCTTAACATAGGGAGGAGGATAAGTAAAAGTTTGTGGCCAGTCAGAATTATGATATTTTGCTGTCCCTCCCTCCAAATTATCCCAGTCTACTTCTGAACGGTTAAGGTTATTTTTACTTTTGTTTTCATTAGTTGTAGGTAAAACTGGTATTTTCTGGCCTTTTCCTTATTTGATGTTTCTATATTTGTTATTGAGGGGGCCCCAGCCTCCTCTTCGTCACTTTGTAGTGATATCAAGTCTATTTCTTTACTAGGTGTGGGTTTTTCGAGGTCGGTTTGGGAGCTGCCTCTTAATATTTCCTCAGTCTGAGTAACCACCGCCATTACCTCAGGATCTTTTTCTCTTTCCTTTTTATCTATTATATCTCTAATTAAGTTGCAATAGGAAAAGGCTGTCACCAGGACCTTCTCTGGTCCAAAAGTACTATAATAATCTTGAAAACAGTCTCCCACTCTACGCCACCTCTTTATGTCAATGGTTCCCTCTTGTGGAAACCAAGGGCAGGTATCCTTTACAAAATCAAAAAATTTAAACAAATCATTACTTTTAACCTTTACTCCTCGTGCTTTTAAAGCCTCTTTTAATTGCCCTACATAAATCTGATGCTGGCTTAATTCTTGTCCCATAATCAGACACTATTACTTACCTCTGGTTCCAACGCAGCAGGTTCCCGTGACGTCTGGAGGAATTTTTCTTCCACTTTTAATTTCGGCCGACTTTAGTGCCTTCTTCCTCACTTTTTCCCCCGTGTCCAGGTCCCTGTTCAGGCACCAGGTGTCCCGACCCGCAAGACAGTCCAACGGGCCCTGGAAGGGGGAGTGGGAATGGAGGAGACAAGAAAACACGAGAAATGGAGACAAGACAAATAGCCTGATCAAGTCTTATTTAATAATGGTGGTACGTACGATGCCTTATATAGGCTGGTAGGGGAAGAGGTTGGGCCAGGGCAGTGACGGGGGGCCGGGTCTTCTCAAATTACAATTGCACATGCACCATGGATTTGTAATTTTCCCAGGCACGGGATCACACCTGCGCCATAGGCTGCATATCTTTCTGGGCGCGAAAAGGTTTGCGCGCATGGGAAAGGTTTGGGCGCACATGGGAAAGGTTTTAGGTGTGCGCGGGAAAGGTTTTGGCGCACGCAGGAAAGGTTTTAGGTGCGCGTGGGAAAGGTTTTGGCGCACACGGGAACAGGTTATAATGAAGAACCCGGAAAGGTGCCATTTTGTCTCTGCTTTGCGGAGATCAAGCAACAGAGGTCAGCTAACTCCGGGCCTCATGGCTCCGGACAATGATGGAAGTCTGTTCCACCAGGAATCTCAGACAGAACTCCTTAAAAGAGGCCCAGTCTTGGGTTTGTACTTTCAAACACCTGTGGGTTGGGTAAACTTTTTTTTTTTGGCAGTTCCAGGAGCATAGGTTTCCTAGGCCTGTTAGAAAGTGACATTCGTTATTCACCACAGGTCAGGAATACTGTCCAGAGACTCTAGACAAGATATGAGGTCAGTTTTCCCAAGGGGGTTTTATCTGCTTTCCAAGACAAGCTTGATTCCTTAAAGGGAAACACACCCATCTACTCAAGGCCTTGGTAAAACAAGGAGTTTTTTTCAATTGTGTCTTGTTGCAAAAGAAAATAAATTCCTGTTGCACTGATGCAAACAACTATACTGTTTTAAGTCAAGAACAGTCATAACTAGCTTTTGAATTTTAGAAGTAGGCAGAGAGAAATAAACATGTTCGAAATTTTGTTCATAGGAGTATACCTTGCACAGTTGTTAAAAGCTTTCTTGTTTTTTTTTTTTTTTTTTTGAGATGGAGTCTCCCTCTGTCATGCAAGCTAGAGCACAATGCCTCCATCTCGGCTCACTGTAACCATTGCCTCCCAAGTTTAAGCGATTCTCCAGCCTCAGCCTCCTGAATAGCTGGGATTACAGGCGTACACCACCACACTCAGCTAATTTTTGTATTTTTAGTGGAGATGAGGGTTTCACCATGTTGTTCAGGCTGGTCTCGAATTCCTGACCTTGTGATTCTCCCACCAGAGCTTCCCAAAATCCTGGGATTACAATCATGAGCCACCGTGCCTGGCCAAAAGCTTTTAAGGAAGTTTCCTTGTGTCTGAAAAACATAAAACGGATCAGCAGTGTTACAAGTAAAATTCAAAAAACGTTGCTTTCATTTTCTATTAGTTTAGCCCATTTCATTAACTATTGTTTGCTTGATATTTATAAACATATTAGCTTTTCTGAGTTTTTGTATGTTTTTCTGAGAAACTTGCATTTGAGAGAAACTGCTAATGTCCAACAGTTCGATTATAAACTGTCTTTTTAAGATAATTAAAACAAGACAATTGTCTGTAAATGACAAAATGTTCAGGGTAGTTATAGTCAGAAACACAACTGACAACCAAATTTTATTATTTCTGTGGTTTACCATAACCCAACATAACAATCTTAATTGTAATTGATAGCATATATTCAAATATTAAAACCTTGGATATTCCATGTAGTTTTGGAATATATGTTAGTATTATTCAGTAAAATATAACCCGAAGAAGATTAGACATAATTTTGGCAATCTCATGTGTATAAACATGTCAAATAATCCTGTTTACCTTTTTTCTGGATGCTTCAGGGGCAGTTTGCAACACCCAAAAGCCAGGCATCAGGAAAGGCATCATTGAAACTTAAATTTTACTTTGGGAATTCTGTTGACATACTGGAGGTTTAAAATACTTGATATCATGAAATAAAATTTCAGATTACCATAAGTCATTTGTTTTGCCAAAAAGAAAGACTTAAAAACTTGAAAATGCAAAACCTTTCACTAGCCTTTATTATTACATAAAAATTCTGTTTAAGAGAAAGCCAAAGTTCACCCTTGCATTTGTTTACCACCAATGTTAATGCTATTTTTAATGAAACCTTATAGCCAATTTTGTTTACATTTAACAAATTTGACCATGAGGTGAGATATTCACAAACCTTTTATCACACTTTACAAATTTTGCTAAAGAGTAGATTAGCATTTTTAAGAAAACCTTGCTGTGCTTGTATTTTGATGTTTAATTCTAAAAACTATATAACACCCTTTTGAATTTAGTTAATATATTCACACATAAAGTTTCATTTACAAGATTGATTTTTATAATCTTTCCACAATTTGCTTGAAACTTCTGCTTTATTTTATTTAATTTGAGGCAGTCCTTTATCTTTAGACAAAATATACATTTTCATGTCTTTTGATAATCTTTTACAAAAAATATAGTTTACTATTTTTAATACCTTGCATGTAAGTCTATTCTTTTTTTCTTTTGAGATGGAGTCTCACTGTGTCACCCAGGCTGGAGTACAGTGGCATGATCTTGACTCACTGCAAACTCTGCCTACTGGGTTCACGCCATTTTCCTGCCTCAGTCTCCCAAGTAGCTAGGACTACAGGCACCCGCCACCATGCCTGGCTAATTTTTCTGTATTTTTAGTAGAGACAGGGTTTCACTGCGTTAGCCAGGATAGTCTTGATCTCCTGACCTCATGATCTGCCTGCCTTGGCCTCCCAAAGTGCTGGGATTACAGGAATGAGCCACAGCACCCAGCAATAAGTCTATTTTTAATAGTTTCAATTACATGTCATAATGGTCACTCAGCAATTACTAACTTGAATGTAAAACCTGGCAAGTTGTTTTAATTATGTGCTAAGTGCAGATAAAGTTTGAAATTTTCCAGTATAGTTAAGGGTATGGACACTTCCATATGTCCCCAGGCCTTACTCATTGTGAAGCAGGTGAGTTGAACAGTTCTTAAAAGCCAAAGAAGCAGTTTAAAACCTTAATATATTTAGCAAGCCTAGTGTTTTACCTGCATAGTTTAGACCACCTATTTACATCTCGAAGACATCTGCATTTTATCAATACTCTACAAGGCTGTTCATATTTCTTAAAGAATGAACTCACATGAACTGATAGACACTACAGCCTTTACTTTTTTCTTAAAAATATTTCATCCAAGTGCTTATTCTTCTTTAAGTCAATTAATTAGAGCTCCTTTTTTTAAATAGGCATCACACATGTAACACATGTGTAACCACACAAACAGAAGACCCAGTAGTTATAATATCTTTCATTTGCTAATTTCCCAGTTGGATTACTGGACTCCCAGTGAGGCCCTTTAAGAACAGGGCAAGGAATACAATTTCCAAGGCCTAATAAACAAGCATAGATGGAAGACAAACACAGATTTTGAGAGGGTCCTATTCACCCCTAATTACAGAGGTTCCATGAGGAAAACAGTGATTTCTCACAAAGTTGATCTGTGGTACCTTGTCTGTTTTCCCAAAGAGTCACAGGCTACCAGAGGTCATTATAGGGCCTTTTATGCATTTACTAGAGTGGCAAAACAGAGAGCAGAAAAGTAATTATGTTGACTGAGTAAAAAAGAAAAACCTCTTCCAGAAACAAGATATATGAAGAGAAAACCATAAAAGAATTTTGAATGTAGCTATAGCTTAGCTATCCACTTTTAATTAAGCTGAGTACACTTTAAGAAAATCCTTTTATATTAATTAAAATTTTACATAGAAGATAAATTGATTTTTATCATTTCTTTTACTGGTTTGTACTACTACCTGTTCACAATTATGTTCAGGCCCCCACTTTCCTCTGTGAGAAAGTGGCAGGGTTTAGGCAAAAGCAGCTTGTTTTACTGGACTGCAGATCCCTCTAGCAGCAGAGCTTGGTATTTGAGGAGGTGATGGTCTGTTAACCAGAGACTTCCCTTAGAGACCAGCAGTCCTACTACCGTATGGGGTACAAACAGTTAAGTTGATCCCCATGGTTAATCCTGGCTGTAGAGCTGGACCTCAAGCCTTAGCCAAAACTCTAAGGGCTATTTTCTTCCTTTCTGATATATAATGATTAAATACCTTCCTTATGGAAAGACTGAGGGCTGGTGCTTTAAGCAAGGCTAGCATTAACTGGTTTAAGGTTTTCATGTTTTAGGTTCCCATGTTAGAGAGTGAGTTCTACCTGCTGTTACAGAGTGAGTTCTAGCTGAGTTTTCATGTTTTAGGTTCCCATGTTAGAGAGTGAGTTTCTCTTATGAGGTAGTATAAAGGATCAGCTATTTCACTGCACAAGGAACCCACAGTCTGCAAAATTCAGTAATACCCAAGAATCCTATTAACTGTTAAAGGAAATGGGCTTAATCCTTACCTCATCTGGTGTTTTCATTCATTCTGATAACAGTAAATCTAGGTACTTTACTTGTTTTACAGAGCTGAGATTTAGATTTGAGAACCTATACTCTATTTCAGCTAAAACATTGAGCAGAGCCTTGGTGCATTATTGAGACTTCCTCATTTGGGGCACAGACGACAGTATCATTTACATGCTGCAAAGCTTAAACTTGAGAGTGAGAAAACGAAAGATCTTGAGACAGAACTTGTTTCAGCAAGTTCCTTTTGACATATGGGGCTGCCTGAGTAACATTTTTTTTTTTTTTTAATTGAATTGGGAGACAGGGACATGTGTTTCACTAAAGATTTTCTCAGCCTTTCCAAAAAGGGAGGGAAATTTTCATCTAATTTCAGCTTCAACAAGAACAGTTTAGAATAATTAAGAGGTTTGGTTTTAGTTCTTTGCAAGCCTTTTAAAATGAATATCAAAAAGTGTTTTCTACTTATCTATAGAATTACTGGGGCTTCAACTAGGGGTTTTAAAGTGGAATGTTTCCCTTCCTATAAGGTTTGACTTAAAAGTAGCATAACATCTCTTCACATAAGTGATTTGCTTTCCGGGAAACTGATCTGCTTTTTTAGGAAACCGATTTGCTTTCTAGGAAGCTGATTTGCTTTGTAGGAAGCCAATTTGCTTTCCAGGAAGCTGATTTGCTTTTCAGGAAGCTGACTTGCTTTCCAGGAAACCAGGGCGAGTATTAAATGACCAGCGAGTAGGCAAGGCTAGGAGCAAAAATGCACATTTATTTTTGGTCCCCCAGCTTCAGGAAAGAAGGTGTAGGGGAGGGGTGAGGTCCGTCCGTCTCCAGCAGGGGAGGCTGGGGCAGTCACCCGGTTGGAGCTCTCGGGTGGACTTCCTACAGTCCCGACAGGAGTGAGGGCTGAGGAAGTGTGCACCGCATGCCCACTGGGAGCGGGTTTTATGTCCTGGGCCTGGGAGTGGGAGGGCAGTGGGCAGGACATAGGTGGGTCAGGGGCTTGGTGGTAGGCGTGGCTAGGCGGGTTCCGGTTTTTCTCTGTCGGAGGTCGGGTTGCACCTGCACAGTTGACCTCTGTCTTGCCCGGGCGCGGGAAAGCTGACGGTGAAGAAGCCGGAACTGCGCCATCTTGTGGCTTACCTCCGTTCGTCCAAACAATCCAACCTTTTATTGATAATAGTGATAAGGGGCGCCGTGGTCTGTCTGGCTACTTCCTGCTGTTAAGGGATGTCGTTAAGGTTGGGGTCTATGGTTGGTATTTGGACATACGGATGAAGAGGCATCTGGTTGAAGGTGACGCGCGTGATCTCTTGAACTTCGGCTCGGAGAAATTTGATTAAAACAGGAGTGAGACATAAGACAAAACAGAGGATTAGTATGGGAATTAGGAATGGGCTATATAGAGTATGGCGAGAAGTTGGGATGAGCGTAAGAGGTCAGGGAACATGTGGTGGTTGGGAGAGTTTGGTGAATTTGAGACGGGTAGGGGTAAGTCTAGTAGATGCCCACTGATTGTCTTCTGTGGGGGCCTTTTTTAGTTGTGTTATATGGACCCAGTGCGTGTGTCCTAGAAGTTTGGCTGCTGTGTATGTAGATAGGAGGACAGTATAGGGACCTTTCCACCTGGGTTGAAGATCTTTGGCTTGGATATTTTTAAGTATACTTGGTCTCCTGGGCTGAGAGAGAGATGTGGGCTACAGGTGTCTGTTGGAGGGGGGTGTGCTAGTTCTGCATGTTGTCTCAGGAGTTGTCTCAAGAGGGTGAGGTATGGGAGATGAGTTGCCAGTGGGGAAGAAAGGGTGGGAAACTGCTGGAGGGTGAGGGGTCGGCCGTAAACTAATTCAAACAGACTGAGGCCTGTCGGACTCCATGGGGCTACTCGCAGCTGGGTTAGGGCTAAAGAAAGGAGAGTTACCCACGATCGTCAAGTCTCAAGGGAGAGTTTGGTGAGTTGTTGTTTGATGAGTCCGTTAGCCTTTTCTACCTTACCAGAAGACTGAGGTCTATAAGGAATGTGGAGTTTCCAGGTGATGTGTAGGAGGGCTGGAGGGCTGCCACCTGTCGGACTACCTTGGAGATGAATGGTGGGCCGTTGTCAGACTGAAGAGTGAGCGGGAGGCCAAACCTAGGAATAATGTGTTCAGTGAGTATGGAGGCAACTGTATTGGTGGTTTCTCCTGTAGTAGGATAGGCTTCTATCCATCCTGAAAAAGTGTCCACAATGGTTAAGAGGTATTTGAATTTTTTATGTTTTGGCATATGTGTGAAATCAATTTGCCAATCTTCGCCTGGTTGGTGTCCTCTGAGTTGGTGGCTGGGATGGGGATTACACAATGCGCCTTGAGGATTTGTCTTTAGGCAGATAGGGCACTGCTGGTTGATTGTAAGTAAGTGTTTTTGTAGTGCTGGACAGTGGAGGAGGGGATTTAGAAAATTGTATAAGGCTTTGGGTCCTATATGTAAAGAATTATGTATGTGTGTTAGAATGGTATGGAGTTGTGTTTCAGGAATAACTAATTGGTTATCAATATATATCCAGTCATCTGAAGTTAGTTTGGCTGTTGGATTTTGTAATAGTTTGGCCTTTTCCTCTTGGGTGTAAATAGGGGTATATTGAGGAGAGAGAAAACAAATAGAGGGAGGGGTGGGGGTGGAGAATCCAGCCGCTGATTTGGCAGTGGTGTCGGCAAAACTATTGCCAGCTGCTACCAGGTTAGATGGAGTTTGGTGGCCTCTACAATGTATAATGGCTATCTTGGAAGGTGCCGACAGTGCATCTAGTAGTTTGAGTATTTGTTTTCTGTTGATAATGGGGGTACCGCAGGTGGTTAAAAACCCTCTCTCTTTCCAGATGACTGAATGGGTGTGTGCAATTAGGAAAGCATATTTAGAATCTGTGTATATGTTTACTGTTTTTCCTTTTGATAGGAGGAGCGCCTTGGTTAGTGCAGTGAGTTCTGCCTGCTGTGATGTGGTCCCTTGTGGTAGGGGTTTTGCCTCTAAAACTGTGGAGGAGGTAACTACTGCATATCCTGCCTGTGTGTTTCCTTGAGGGTTGATAAAGGAGCTGCCATTCACAAATAGGGTTGTGCATTCTGAAGGGGCTGATCATGCAAGTGTAGGTGGCTGGGGGGTTGAGCCTCCAGGACTTCAGGACAAGAATGTTTAGTATGAAGTGGTTTGAGAGGGTCTGGCAGTAAAGTGGCTGGATTTAGAGAGGAGCAAACTTCTAAAGTAACAGTGGGGTCTTCTATGAATAAGAGATGGAAAAGTTGGAGCCGGGATGGAGTTAAGTGGCTAATACTTTTATGAGAGATAAGATCTTGAAGGCAGTGTGTGGAGAGGACTGTTAGATTACTGCCTCTAATGAGCTTTTTCGCTTCCTGGGTCAGGCAGGCTGCCACTGCCAATGCACGCAGACAGGGTTGCCAGCCTTGTACAGTTGAGTCTAGTTGTTTGGATACATAGGCCACAGGGCGGTGAGTGCTGCCAACAGGCTGGGCTAAGAGACCAACTGGCACTTTCTGCCTTTCATCTGTAAAGAGTTGGAAGGGACACTGGAAATCAGGCAGTGAAAGAGTGGGTTGTGAGAGAAGGCAAGTTTTTAAGCAGGTGAAATGAGTCAAGATTAACTAGGGGTTGGACAAAGGCCCATGTGGCGTTTCTTTAACTGCGGTGTATAAA